>NC_084952.1:23372651-23672651 GCF_949316205.1 Platichthys flesus
TTTGCAATGTAATTAGTTTGCAGGCTTAAATCTTAATTTCATCCTGAAACTGCCTGCGCAGGATCAGACAGCCCGACACTCAACGTCAGCGAGTGACTGGCTGATGAAGAAAGAAAAAGAGCCATAGTGTCAAGACACCTTTCTCCAAATGAACGTTAATCTGCCAGCGTGTCTGCTGGATGTGTTAACAGCAACGCATCTGCCATGACGATAAGGTGTTAATTTGTTAATGTTGTGTTCACAGCTTGTTCCTTTCTACTGAACCCAGTTGAGTCATTCACTCATCCTTTATTTATTTATTTTGGGGGGAAAGGACTATCCTCCATGTATGTCATGGGTCTTTTAATCCTTTTTGTCAAACGGCAGACATGATGATCAGTATCGATCATTGATTTGTAATTTTAAGATGTTTTAAGCTTCCCAGAGCTGGTTATTTCACTCTGCTTACATATATTTTCCATTGTGTCCTGACAACATGCACTGAACAAATAAACTGACCAATGCATTCCCCTCACTCAAAGAATATCTGCAAAGTTGACTTTTATTTTATTTTTAAACCCATCGGTATTATTTTCAGCGTTTTGTTTAATATTTTAGAAATATGTAATTGACTGTAGCTGATGATTAGAGCTGCACTGCTCTAATCTTGTGATTGGCATCACTCTCCAGAATCCTCCATCATACACATCCTCCCAATGTGGCGCCTATCACCCAACTCTGAGTGTGTTCTGCTGTAGCAGTAAACATTTATATGAAATAATATTTGGTTGTTGTTGACATACTTTTGAGAATTCAGCCTTTTAAAAAAGTTGTATTTGTTGGAAGTTTGACTGTGGTCTGCTGAATTGTTGGCAATGATCCCCACTGCAGCGTAAAGTAAAGCACTCACTCACCTCCGGCATGTCAGAGTAGTGTTACACCGATGTCTTTGTTCCTGGTATGTTCAGGCTGGGATGCTGTGTATGTGACACAGAATTGAGCGGCAGATAAGAAATAAAAAAGCTTTAGCTCGTCTGTGAAAAGGCTTGAATGTCGGGGATGTTTGAACCAGTTGCACAGACTCTGTTGCCCTGCAGTGTCAGGTCTCTGTTTACCCGAGGTGTGTTAACTGATTGTGCTCTGACAGGATCCTGCAGGGGGGGAGAGGGGGCAATATTTTTAGAGGCCAAATCATCTATCAGCAAAGGTAAGCTGCTAAAAAAAAAGCTGACATTTATGATAAAATCAGCCACTTGCCAGTGATTAAATAACTCTGATGCCTTTCTGGAGATTAAAAGCTTTCTGCAGCAGACACACTAATTTGGTTTCAAGTCATTCTAGCTCTTACATGCTGCTTTACTCTGATCAAGGTTGTTTTACTTTTCCCCTATCAGTGTCCAGTATTGGATATCCGAGATGTTGAACCTGCTTGTATCCGTTTCAGGGCTGCATGAGTGATAACACTTTGATCCAGAGTGGTTTGGTGCTGAGTGTCAGTGGTTGTCGAGCAAGTTGTATGTGCACAAACATCCACTGCGGATGTGGTTAGAGGGTGCAGGACTATATTTTATCACTAAAATGTATTATACGACTATATATCACATATTTAGCATGGATTTCATCTATGAGAGAGGGCTTAACAGCTGTCAGCTCAAGGAGCAGCTGAGTGAGCTCAATTCTTGGAGATGAGGAATTTAGTTCAGTTGTTACTCTACAAACATGGAATTGATTTTTGGAACAGTGCCTCCCGGAGCAGTGCCTCCCGGAGCAGTGCACCAGAACAGTGTATGGCGGTAGTACACATTGACTTTAGTTGCCACCCGCCAATAAGCCAGACAAAGGAGAAGAAGGGAAAACCTGTTGCGATGTGATTGCGCCTTCAGACCTGACTCTCAGCTCTCTGGAAGGTGACGTCTGTGGCAGGTGTAATTGGAGAACACTGCATTTTCCCATTTTACAAGAACCAAAGCCTGCAATGCCATCTGGACATGCAGGTGACTTTGCAAACTTCAGTCATGTTGGAGCTAAAGAGGGCAGGGTGATGTGCCTGACAACCTAAAATACACCAGAGAGGTTGTTGTATTCAATGATTTACTATGGCCCTCGAGGATGTTGTCAAAATTGAAATGGACCTTGATAGGGAAAAGGTTCCCCACCTCTGGATTAGAGTTTTCTCTATCTCCAATCTTGTGCTTTTGTCAAGGTCGAAGGAGCTTGACCAGCAGAAACTATTCTGTGACAAGAGGATGTAGAGAGACGGAAATCAATTACAGAGAGAGAGATATAGAGAGACAGAGCGAGAGACTAAATACTTTTTTAGAGGTAGAGAGAGAAGGAAAACAGATAAAGCAGAATAGTGGAAGCCAGGGTGTAGGAAGAAGAGAAAAGACTGAGTAGACAATCAATAGAGTTGGTTCAATAGGCCGATTGTACATGGTCTTGCCTTGAAGGAAGGTGAGTGTGTGTGTGTGTGTACAGTGTATGTCCATTCTCTCTCTCTCACACACACTTAAATGAAGCCCAAGGTTTCTTCAACTGGTCACTGTTGGTCAAAATGGATTTTCCTCACTTCTACATGTAACAGAAGGTGATGGCATAGAGCCTAGGGGTGAGAGAGAGAGAGAGAGAGAGAGAGAGAGAGAGAGAGAGAGAGAGAGAGAGAGAGAGAGAGAGAGAGAGAGAGAAAGGTAAAGACGCAATGAAAAAGAGAGACAGAAAGAAAAGGGAATGAAAATGAAGTGAGCCCGCCCTGGGGCCTGTGGGGTCCTTCCGAATTCATTTCCTCTAATGGACCTGGCTCACTCTAAATCACACCAGAATCAATGCAGATCTACACTAAGTCCTGGGTGGTTGAGTGGCTGCTGACTGGGCCTGTATTTACAGACAAACCAAAAAAGACAGAATCTCATCTAACAACCCTCCCATCTGAACATGAGCATATGTTCGCGAACAAACCAAAATAAGTTAACCCCGCCTACCCCATGTGGGGGGTCTTGTGTTGAAGTTGGGTCCTCTACCAGCGGCCTGAGGGCTATACACAGCATCTTAACTGTTCCCAGGACAGATATGTCAGATATTCTTCCAGGAACCTGCTGGAGCACCATTCCATGTTTGGGAGTTTCAAGCCAGAATGCTCCGGTTACCACTGGCCCCATTGTTTTCTTCACTTAAGCTTTACTTCATTGTGGCTCAGTGGATAAGACCACTGTTTAGTACAGGAGGTCAGGGCAGGACAAGACCCTTCGGCAAGGGCCTTAATGCTAACAGCCTACCTCAGACATGAGTGTAACGGACGTTACCATGTCATGTGTTAGGGAAGCAGGGCCACATGGAACAAGACAATCATTTACCAGGGAAGAGAACATGTACTTGTTGGAATGTTTATTTATCGATGAGTCCCCTCTGTAAGACTCAATTAGGAAGAATTTTATTTATCTATCATTTGTGCATTAATGTTGAATTTTCTTATATGCAATACTAGCCGATACTACTTTTAAATATGTGACCATCTGGGTTGTGGGCCCTCTTTAGCATCACCTGCTACTTGGCCAGTTAAGAGCGGCACTTTTCCATAGAACCAGTGTCATGCTGTATAACTTTAAATTAGTGTATTGAAATAACTTGATTGAAACAATCAGTAACTTTGGTTTTAATAGTGTCAACAAAAAAAAGATCCCATACCATATATGTAGAATTTGTTTGTATAATTTGATGGAAGGTTAACATGCTGCTTTGTATATTCATTTTAGGAAGGCATGTAATACTCTAAGTGAAACAGAACCAATAAGAGAGAAGACAGGAAATCTGAGTTCATAGAGGAGACTTACCCAAGGTCGCGAAGCTTTCAGAGGCCATGCTGTTTTTCTTCTTGTTGAGTGAATGAATGAGTGGTGACAAAAACTGACTAATTAATAAGTTACTGAGAAGAAAACGAGGAAGAGATGAAACTATGGAGGGAAAAAAAAGGGATAATACAGAAGCAAATCATAATCATAAAGAAATAGACATGTAAAAGGAAAGAAAACACAAAAGAGAGGGGAAGGTACATCAAGGAATGAAGAAGAGCAGATTTCGTCGTCTCCAAATCCCACTTATGTCACTGAACTCAATCCTGAGGCTACACGAGAGAAAGAAAAGAGTTGTCACTGTGATTTCCATATCAAAACTAAACCCTTGTACAGCTTTAACACAGCTCTTACCGTGACTGACATGTATTCTAGTAGAGGGTAACTATGAGTTTGTGATGATGAGTAGCAGAATGGAAAAATGGCTAGAGAAGAAGGTGTCTCAGAGGTGGTTTGAAGATGTAACGGTAAAACACATTTTAAAGCTCATAATAATTAGAACATCACAATAAAATCATAACAGCTCACAACATAAAAACATTGTTAAATGATAAACTAATCTCTCCTTTACACACACACCTCCAGTCACATGAGCAGAACAGCAGATCAATAGTCATTGGATCGTTAGAGGCTGTACAGAATGAGTGAAAGGAGGGCCGAGGACTGGAGCGGAGTTCAGTGTTGACTGTTTGCTGCTTCGATAGACTGCCGCCCTTTCTGCATGGCTCAGCACAATGTGGAGAGAGTTTTCTTCTCCCGCTCAACACTCCCGGTTTCCCCCCACTCAAGATAACACAGCGGCCCTCTGGGAGGCAGCAAACTGCGATCATTCACCGGCTGATTGATTGTTTGGCTGCTTTGTTTAACTTTATTTTCCTGCCTCCCATTGATTCACTCTCTTTTCCTTGCAGCGTTCCTATGATTAGACTTTCTCCCGGTTTCTAATTCGAGTCCTTCCTTCCTATGGAGTCCGCAGTAGTGTATTTTTTGTTACTAATAAACCTTGCAAATGGATCAATGGAACAAACCAAATTGTGTAAAGATCACAATGGGGTATATACAATTATTTAGAATATACATCTCATTAATATATGAAACTGCTCAAATCATGTGTTTTTTTGACCACTCAAAACAACTTTGTTCTTCAGCAGAGCTTTGAATAGTTAAAAAAATAAGACACACACACACACACACTATACCCTTTAGAATTAAATAGGCCATTGCCAGTTCTACACCTGCCTGTTGTAATGGGCTGTTTGCTTGACCTGTGGTGAGGCTGTTTGCAGCTTTCTCTCTGAAACTGTAAGAGTAATTGAGCTGCAGCAGAACCCAGAAGCTGCTGAAATGTTGACCTGTTGAGTCCCAGCTGCCGCCTCTGTTTCTTCAAGGTTTATTAATATGGAGAGTATGTCACGGTGTGCAAGTGCAAGGCAGATCTTATCCGACCCCCCCCAGAATTTCTTGAAAAAATTGACAAAATAAATAAGGGGCAGACAGAGAAGGAATGAACAGATCAAAATCAAAGCAGGAAAAGGAGCGCAGGCAGACAGGGATCAAGACAAAGCAGACAACTCAACAAAGACTGAACAGAGGAGTCGACTTAAATCCAATCTGAACTAATGAGAAACTAGCAACAGGTGGCACAGGGCAAGCATGTGAAACAAATCCAGGTGGGGAAAACAATCAAAACATGGAGGGAGGCAGACAACGGCAGGAAGTGAAGAGACCTGAAAAACCTTAGGAAGATCAGATCTACAAAATAAAATAAAAAAACACAGAAAACCATCATAGGGTATAGTGTAGCCAAACACAGCACTGCACTTACTTGGGCAATGTACAGCTTAACAAGGTGAGACATCAGCTCTCCTGAACCCTCAGTATGAGTAGGAAGAAATACCTAAAACATTACAGAAACAAAAAATATGCACTTCATTTCCTCGTTTTTGTCCTTTACTCTACCTTCCTGCTGACTTGAGCTGCCTGTAGGCTGATGTGCCTTGTTTTCATTTGCACATTGCAAAACTACTGAATGGACCCAAATGACATCCACACTTTGCAGATAAGTGACCATGTGTACGCACAGATCTGGAATCCATCATTTATTATCAAGTTGAGTGGAACTTTGAGTTTCTCAGCTCATGTCAGCCACAAGCATTTCAAAGGAACTCTTATCTAGTGTCCATCAAAACACCTTTCTATCTCATTTCCCCTAACAAAACAGAGAGAAACGGAGAGTAGGGTGAGTCGAGCATTTTCTCACACACAGAGACACAATCACTGTTTTTATTTTTGTTTCTGTGCCGCTCAGCTGAACCCTGTTTGAATTCTATCAGCGCATCTCACCATTTAATTTCCTCCCTAATTAGCTGCCTTACATCGGTAGGGGATGTGTCGTCTGCTGCCCAGTCGGGCTGCTGCAGTCTGTTGACATGCCAGCGCTCGGAGGGCTAGTCAGTGCTGAAGTATTTGTGAGTGAGTGAGTGAGTGAGTGAGTGAGTGAGTGAGTGAGAGAGCGAGAGAGAGAGAGAATAAATCAATAGCCAGTTATCAGATAGGGCTGGTTAAGGGCCTTTATCTCTCTAAGGAGAGAAGAGTTAAGGCCTCTTGGAAAAATGCTCACGGCAAAGTTCATGTTTATTCAGGAGCATGCAATGCTGATGCACACAAACGCACACACACACACAGTAATAAACAGGGATGTTTGCTTCATTTCAGAATCACTCAATTGCACCCAGTCCATTGCTTTGTGTGTGTGTGTGTGTTTCCTGAATTAATGAGTGTGTGTCAGTGTCTGTGTACACAGGCAATAGTTTGGCAGCCATAGCTGAATGAGTGTACCTGGATGCAGTTCTGTTCCTTCCTGGGTGTCGGACAGCAAATCTGTTTGACACAACATGACTGTGTGTGTGTGTGTTGTATCTGTGTTTAGGTATGTGTGGGCTGCTGAAGTCTGTGACATTTAATACTTTTGACAACGAGTCGGTGCAGGCTGGACCTGCGGGAACTTTTCTAGTCAATATTTCAATACAACACCCACAATTCCTCACAGCCAAAGACAGGAAGTGTAAACAGTAGGCGTAATAAGTGAGGGATTTTGTCAGTCCGAGGTGATATATGAAGGTTAACAAGGTGTGTGTCTGTGTGTGTGTGTGTGTGTGTACAACACTCTTGAATGATTTTCTATAAATGCCTGCATTTTCACCCTCCACTTTACTTGTGTGCACTGGAGCCTGCTGTTGTGTAGCTGTATGTTCTACTTCACGAAGCTCAGCTGCACTATGTGACTGGGCTGTAATTTGTGTTGAGGGTCAGGGTGCTCAACACAGTAGAAGAAGAGCAGAGGAGAGAGAGTTTTAAAGTTTTTCTCCTTTGTTGCAGATGGTTGCAACATTTTATTACCATCTGTGTCGACACTAGGGCTGCAGCTACCCTTGGGCACATTCAAGAGGTGACAATTGCTCTAATCTTTACCTTTTTACTTTTGGAAATGTAGTGATTTTAAGAATTTGAGGAGGAACCATGGCGCGTACAATACTACACAACACCTTAAAGAGCTAATCTATCCACTTATCCTGCCTGACTGTCTGTATGTGGAACGCAAATTTTGTGAATCTTATCAACCTCACACTGGGAACGTGTTTTGTTAGTGGCCCAGTGAAGTGCAGTGTTGAATTTGGTACAATTTGGACACACAATACTTTCAATATAAAAGGAAATAGAGTTAATAAGCAATCAGCACCTTGCAGTCAGTAGGGTTGGAACAATGGGCCTTCAGTCTACTGACCTTCTTGAACATGTCTTCGTCTACCTCCACACAACTACAGCAGTGTTCTGTAACTGGGCCAAACTATGGGTCAAAGTGACCGTCAGATCATTTTGATGATTATAACACTTTACATTCACTATTTCGTACTGATACACAGGAGTCACTGGGGCTGAATGTTGGCAAAAACATTCAAAGAATCACTTCCTCTTTAGCATTTAGTCTCTAAAGTAAAAGCACAATGTTCAGTTTGTTGCTGCAATGCTTTACATTGTGCTGAAGGTGATTTTGGGTCTGCAGATTGAATGGATTGCTTAACAGATATGATGACACCAGTCAGGTCAATAATTGAAAATTCAATATAAACCACAAACATGAAGAGAAATAAAGCAAATTAACCTCATAGCAAATAGAGTAGGTAGAATAAATGCAATGATTTTTAACTGCAATCTGCAACAAAGATTGTTTTAAACGCGCCCTGCAACGTCCAGCACACAAACAATAAAATGTGACAGTATACTGAGCCGTTGAGATAAGACAAAGATCGTCAAGAGCATCTCATCCGTCTAATAATGCCAGATTACTCTGTTTGTCTCACTGGCATGTACAGAATGGGCACTGCACTAGTTCTTAGATATTGTGTGAATCATGTTCACTTGTAACATTCATCACCAATACAGAGAGAGGTGAGATTTTTAAATGAATAACTCGCTACAAAGTTCCTCATTTATAGTGTTTGTGATGACATGTAATAATCAGGATCAGATTGATTGTCAAGTAACTGTAAATGTTCAATGATTTTTATTGGATTTCATTGTCCAGCATGGCAGAGAACCCTGATGACACTAAGGAATAAACGAAAATCCAATGAGTCTATCTGCTGATGCAGAGCCAGTGTTTACTTTTTTTAAAAGCTGCTGTTTCTAAAGGTCAAGTTCTCAATTAAAATGACTGATGATGACAATTTGGAACTCTCAACTCCAGAGGCTTTATATATCGTGTGTGTCTTTGTGAAGATTCACCACAGTTACAATCGATTCCGGTGATGACCCAGCATGTGAATATCATTACATCAATTGGTCCAACACCACTGAACTACTAAATACACTTACTTGTGAGTAAATAGGTGGTGGTAGTAGGATGCATGAACATGCATTTGTTTATGTTCAAAAGAAAGGATCAAAAGTAGATTTTGTGCCAACTCTGTACCCTCATCAACGAGGTTAAGCTTTCGTTGCTGTTTGTCTGTAAAACACTTTCCTATAACTTAGAAGAGGAGGGTTTGGGCCATGGGCGAAACCTGGATTTTTTGTAAAACTTAATTACACAGAAACAAGCCTATTAATACAATAAAAAGAAAATAGGGCTAAAGTATATTATTTTCAAAACTTTTATTTTTCACTTTGTTTAACATTTGCAAGATACAGGGCTATTTCTGTAGATTTCTTAAGCATTAAGGCAAAGATTCATACATGTGTAGAACACTAATACCTATGATGTGCAATTTGGTGCCATATATTCATTTGAAAAGCTCTGATCTCGATACATCTGCATGTAAATTGGTGAGAGGCCATTCAGCTTTGGCAGACGTATGCGCTCACTGAGTGTCCTTTATTTCAGTGTCAGCTTTCGAACACATCTCAGTTTCTGTCAGCAAATGCAGGCTGGCACAGTTGTCATCACACAACACATTTTGTGTAGACACAGAAAAAGCTGCGAGTCAGTGGGACGTGAGCTTGATTGTGTTTGTACAAGTATTTTGTAGATTAATACAGTCATTCTGCAAATATTTTCAGTGTGTGCATTCTGTCAAACATGCTGTAATTGTACCCGATTGTAATATGAGCCAGGGAAAGGTTGTGTGTTTTGATGCTGTGACCGGTTCCTGACAGGTAGAGCTACATTTCCTATATCAATGTTTAGTACCTGGAAGCAGACAAATATCGGAGCTGCGCCTTTAAATCTGCAATACAAAGTGTCTTTTTTACTTCCAGCCAATGATCTGAGCCTGAGATGTTGCAGAGCACGCAAGGTTTGACTGTGACAGCTATACAACTCTTTTTTACTAGGAAACAAAGGGACTCACAGAAATTACTGACAGTGCAACTATGTTTCAAGGTTATAATTCAAAAGGAAAGCAATCTGTGTCATTGTCTGCTCCCGTCAAGTCAAACATTTAATCATAACTGTAGCTGTTGATAAAGCAGTGTGAATCTCACAGGCGTCCGTGTTCTCCCCTCGGGCTGCATTCCCCAAACTGGAACACAGGAGGCTGTAAAAACATCGGAGTGGCTGGGGTTTTGTGACGTATGACTTTATATGGAATGCAGCATTCAGCGGAGGCGAGGGTAGCGGTTAGCCTCGGGGAAAGTAGTCGACACAAGGCCCTCGCAATTACAGCAAGACAAGTGTGTGATGTGTGATTTCATCCCCTGACTGCAGGCACCATCACTTGTATTGATGCAAAGCTGGATGCGCTCTGGCTACTGTAACTGTGAGAGCTATGTGATGTGATTGAAACAGACATTAAGGTCGTGCTATGAGGCAAAAAACATGAAAAAAAATCCTTCATATAGCCGTGGAGGTCATTTCTGGGGCAATGACCAAAGACACAGCTGGATACCGATTGGATACAGAGTCCCTCCCCCCCCTCTAATGTATGATGACCAAGCACCTTTAACACTGCCGGTTAATCACTGTCTGGTGCTGACATCATTTTATTATCCTGCACTCAAACAGGTCATTTTTTTTAATTATTGCTGTTCCATAGGCCCCTGATCCTCAAACATACATGAGGTGGTATTTCTATAGAGACACATACAGACAAGACCTATACTTAGGGTCAATTCAAAGACAAGGGATACTTATAAAACAGAGCATTAAATACTCATCAGTACCACATAGAATAATGATTACTAGAATAGAACAATTATTAATGGATGCAAATGATTGCACAGATCAGTGCTACACTCGTCTTCTCTATGGGATTTAGGTGAGAACACCGATTTTGCACCACTGTAGAAAAACCTGTTGTGCCACTATAGCTGCTCAGCTAAATAAAGATCTCCCCATTCCGGAGCTGCACCCAGTTTCACCTGTTCATAGGTATTTGCATTCTACAGATTCTATGATTTCATTAGGATCTCTGCCTTACTTATTGAGGAATGTATGGAAGTGAAAGGGTTTGGACAAGCTCACTTGTCAGAAGGTCAGCTGGTGTTAGAAAATGTTAGGTAGACACCATCGGCGTCGGCAGACCCTTTTCACCGGGGCACGTGCCCCGTTGTGGATCTGCGGTGCCTGGGTATGCCTGGGGCACTGATTTTTTAATTAATTAATTTATTTATACCTTTAATTTTTTTTTATTTAAGTCTGACTCATCTGGCAATCTACAGAATGCATGCTAGCATTTTTTTTTCTTAAAATAGGCCTATAGACTACCACTTTCGTTAGAATTTAAGTCCGACATACGGACAGAGTAATTAGAATCCACTTGCGGCCACTCGGAGTATGTTGCAGCCGGAGAGTTGCCTGTAACACAGAGCCAGGAGTTGTCCAGCACAGCGTCAGCGACCATTCACTCCGGCCGGCGTGAAGTGAAGTAAACAGTAAGCGTTACATTTTTATCCTCTGGAAGCATAGAATGTCTAACAAATGTGTATGCCTTTCATCAAATACGGTGAAGGGGCATCTCTGAAGTGGTGTTATTAGCTAATGTGGTCACGTCTGTCGTTATGCTATAGTAGCCAGACAGTTCGCTAATATATTAAACTGTAGCGATAACTGTTTAAGCTGGACCTGTTGATCGGAGAAAGATCACAAATGTCGGGTTCACACTACATGCCATCTTTCTTTACGTTCATGTTTTCAGGGGGTGATGATCCCGTGATGGGGTATCCAAGTTGTCTTGTCAGCTTAGTTAGCTAGCTATCGGCATACTGTATAAAGCCTGAAACATGCTTCTGCGTTTTCACGGGCCCGTAAGCGCAAGAGCCCTTCCGGGTCCCTTACGTGCTTATGTATCCCTCCTTACGTGCTGACGGGTGTCGACCCCCTTTTCTAAAATTTACGGCAAAGCTCCGCAAGCTCACTCAGCCCGCAAGGCTGTGATTAGTCTGCTCTACATCCCTTCTGGCGCTGCATTTCCGGTTTCATGCCCCATAATACCGGCAGAAATCACGGAAGATTTAGAAGAACGAATATGGACCAAATAGAAGAGCACTTGGCAGAATATATCCGATAGTATGATAGCTTGTATAACCTGTCATTGACTGGCGGATTTGTCCGCCAGAAAAAGGCTACGAGGAGCCGCAGTGGCTATGTAAATAAACAATCGACGAAGAAGAAAGAAGGCGTCTCTAAGGTCGTCTCGACAAAAAGCATTACTCCGCCTAGTGTTCTGGCGCGGAATTGCTTTTAAGACGCGCAACGGTTGGGGAAGCGTGAATGAAAACGAGTCTTGCGCCACAGCGGCGTGAAAAGACGCAGACGCAGTCGCAGAAGCATGTTTCAGGCTTAAGACATCTTCTCAAGTTGCCTGGAACCAATGGCACCGATGTTATACTAGCGCAATTTATAACAGAATACAACACTCGGAGGTGGAAGCTGTTTTGTACGCTGTTGCTTTTAAAAATAGCCCAGTGCATGCTTAAATAAGCAGGCTGGCTTAAGCAGCTCAAGCACACGTTGGTCTCAAAGTTGAAAATGAATGATTCTGAAATTATTCTCATTCTGGTGTTTTCTGCTCGAGTAGGCCTACAGACAAAAGCACAGACATTAAGGGGGCATGATGACATACAGGTGGTTACTTTCAAGACAGTAGAAACATAATGTAGAAAAAACAAACAATTGATAGGTATCATTCATAGCATGCATATAGACGAATGTCCTGTTTTTACTATTCGTTTTTTTGGTGTGTCAGGTATGTAGAGAGTTATGGAAGAAGTATGTTGTACTAGTAGGCTATGTTATTTTATGATCTTTTGCTGGCATTGAATTATTTGTTATCTCAGTGACCGGAACTAGATATAACAGCCTACTGTATTAGTTATGATTTTGATCTCAATTCAACTCAAACAACATTGTTCTTGTAGATGGACATCAGAAAGTTATTCGCTCGGAGCAGGGATAAAGCAGCAAGGAGAAATGAGAGAGCTACGCTAGGTAACAAGGCAATGCAAACCACTTTTAGGTAACAACCCAGTTGAGTTGACCACTGGTCACTAGCCCAAGCCTAACAGTTACATATCTGTCCAGACAAAGAGGAGCAGCAGAGTGCCGGAGGAGGTGACGGAGGAGTTGAAGGAAAAGGTGAAGGAGAGAGGGATGTTGATGAGCACGAGCAGAGGTGATATGACTATTACTTTCATATTAATTAGGAATAACTGCAAACAGGTTATACACAAGTAACTTTACATATGCATATATACAAATCTAGATAGTGAAAATGCAGACAGGAGACTGTAATATGTTCTTGTTGCTTCAAGACTCAGTGCAGCAGAGTGCAGAGGAGAGGAGCAGATTGAAGGGATGCAGGTAGAGTTGACATTGAGAGATGACACTGACAGGTGAGACTCAGCTTAGATTTGATTAATTTTATTTGAACTTTTAATGGTTATCTGAGGTAACCATTGATCATATGATTTTTTGTATGTTGCACCAGACAGGAGAATCAGAGGGCAGAAGAGAATGAGCTGGTTGAGGCAGGGGAAATGCAGAGAGAGAAGGAAGGACAACAGGAGACAGACAGGCCAGAGAGATCACACCCCAGATATGAGACTGAGAAAACAGTTGCCACAGTGGCAGAGAACATTAGACTGGGGGCAAGAGAAAAAAGCAGTGTCCACAATGTTGAGGGACATACAAGTGATCTTGGGGGAAAGGAGTCTGGCCCAAACCAAGTTAAGTTGTCAAAATATCCCCAGCACAACTTTGGTGCCAAGAATCGATCCTTTAACGCCAACTGGTTTGAAAGCTTTACATGGCTGGAATATTCCAAGTCTAAAGATGCAGCCTTTTGTTTTCCCTGTAGAATATTTGGGAAACATTTGAAGAATGACACCTTTGTAAACACTGGCTTTCAAAATTGGAAAAAAGCTCTGGATGTCTATAGAGAGCATGAGAAATCACCAGCCCATAAGGCAAGCATGGAGTCTTGGTGTAGTTATAAAGCCAGTGCGGCTCATGGCAGTGTTGTCGAGCAGTTGGATTCTGCAAGTGAGCGTGAAATCAAAGAGAGACGCGAGTACCTCAGCCGGGTTGTGGCTGTTACCAAGTTTTTGGGTAAACAAAATATCCCATTCCGTGGCCATGATGAGGGCATGTCCAGCGACAACCAGGGAAACTTTCTGGAGTGTATGAACCTCTTGAAAGAGTTTGATCCTTTTCTTCAGGCATATTCACCACCATCTCACAGTACATACTTATCACCTTCATCCCAAAATGAGGTCATTCAATGCTGTGCCCAAGAGATAGTAAAAGCTATCAGTCAAGAAATAAAGGAGGCTGGAATGTTTTCAGTAATGGCAGATGAAGCGAGAGATGGCACCACTGAGCAGCTAGCTGTGTGTGTTCGTTATGTTGCTGGGGGGAGTGTGAAAGAGCATTTGCTAGCCATGACAGATTTGAAAGGGTTTGACGCAGAGTCCATTACCACTGCAATTGAAGATCAGCTAAGATTGAATGGCTTAGATCATGTGAAGGTGGTTGCACAGGCTTATGATGGCGCCTCAGTCATGAGTGGGACTGTTGGAGGGGTCCAAGCTAAGTTCAGAGAGAACCATCCCATGGCCATTTATGTGCATTGCTATGCACATCAATTGAATTTAGTGCTGTGTTGCACATGTCAAGCCATACCAGAGGCCAGGAATTTATTTGACCTCATGCAGAATGTGTATACATTCTTTTCAGTCTCCCTTGTTAACCACGACAAGTTTAAGGAGACCCAGAAACAGCTTGGCTTACAGCCTTCTGAGCTGGTACAGCTGTCCAAGACCCGATGGTCGTGCCAGCTGAGGTCAATCAACGCTATGATAGAGAATTTCCCCGCAGTTCTCACGTGCCTGTCCAACATCAGCAACCCCACGGCTGTGGGTTTGCATGCCAACCTTGCCAGGTTCACCACAATTTATCTGTTGATGGTCTTCAAGACTTTTTTGTCTGTGACAGAAAGTCTTCACAAATACCTGCAAAGTGAAACTGTGGACCTGGCAAAAGCAGAGGAGTTTAAATGCGCTGTGTGTGCCACTCTAAAAGAAATGCGCACTGACCCCAAAGCGACGGAGGTATATGACCGTGCAAAGGCCTTGTGCGAAACGCACCAAATCCCTGAGTCATGTGTTCCAAGACAAAGGCAAAAGCAAAGACGCCTGGAGGAGTACATATTCGAGTCTAGTTGTGGGGCAGCGAGTGACCTAGGCAATGCTGAAAAATCGAGAACAAATGTCTACCTACCTTGCCTAGACAGGATGATTGCGGAGCTGGAGCAACGCTTTTCATCTCTGAACAGCGTTGTTCTGAAGGGTGTTCAGGCCTGTAACCCAGGCTCGAGCACCTTTCTCAAAGAGGAGGACCTCAGCGGTCTCGCAGATCACTACAATGTTGATCTTAAACAAGAGGAGGTGTGGGTAGCGAAACATTACCTGGACAGAAAGCAGGAGAGCCTGCCAATTACTGACATGCAATGTCTTTTCGGTTTACTCGATAATGTCATGTTCCCTACACTGACACAGGTCATTAAAATATGTCTGACCATTCCTGTGTCCAGCTGCAGTTGTGAAAGGACATTCAGCGTACTGAGACGCCTTCACACTTGGTTGAGGAGCACAATGGGGCAAGATAGGCTTCATCATCTTGCCATCATGTCGGTTGAGCGAGGAGAACTCTCCAAATTAAGCCAGTCACAATTGATCGACAGCTTCGCAAAAATGAAGCAGAGGCGCTACCGTTTACTGTTAAAAAAATGAACAGCTCCCCTATCTTTCTGGCCATGATATACACACCTCATAGGATCATCACCATCACACATAGGATGGTCTGAAATAGAAATGATAAAAACAGACATGTATGTATGTAGAGGTGTTTTTTTGTTTTTCCTTTTACAGTTGCACATTTCAAGTTTTCAGTTTTCAAGTTCATGTTTGCTGACAGATATTTATTCATGTTTGATGAAGATACGCTTTATGATAATAAATAAGTGCTATAAAATATTTGCTTGCGTGCTTGCATTAATTATCTGTGCCCATGCTTTTTTTAAATAAATAATTGCCCAAAATTTTTTAGCTCGCGCGCTTTGCGCGCTCACATTTTTTTTTCGGTGCCCTATTGTGCCCCTGTATGGTATTGGGTGAGCTGACGCCCCTGGTAGACACTGCTGACATTACTAATCCTGTGCTAGCTGGTGGCCCCTTTGCAACTCAGTTAATGATAACAATGAGAAAATGAAGAGAAATCCAAAGAGCTGGTGTCTTGTAATCGCGTTAAAAGGGAATCTCCAATTTCATGCAACCCGGGTCACATGGGAAATGCACCGCAGCTGTTGCACCTCACACGTTGTGTAAACAGAAAGAGGATGAACTGATCTTCATGGATCAGTATTAGGAAAATATGGAAACTGAAACACTTTCAGTGTTGCCTCAGGTTAGGAGACATGTCAAGAGAATGTCGTGTGAAGGCGTTCATGCAACTTAATAGGTGCAGGTGCTGGGACATTCCAAATGGTTAACTGGAAGAGACAAACTCCCCACCATGTAAGGTAATGGTCTTTTCTCCAACCATCACACTGTTGTAATAATAACACAGTTTTCCTGTGCAGTGAGAGGTTGTTACTGAGGCACAAGAGCTCTATCTTTTCAGCTGAAATGTTTTAGAAAACCTGGCTTTCTTACGGTTTGCCTGAATGTCTAACTGCTTGTTTCTTACCCTTTTAGAATTGTTGCCCTGTCACTGTGTTTCCAGATCTCAACAGTGCACTAGTGCAGTGTTACTGAAACTGAGGGTAATGATGGCAAACTATAAGGATTCAGATGTTATATATCAGAACCTTCCTATCAGAAAACTGTCAAAGGTAGTAGTTTTAGAACGTTTTCACAAAAATTTTGGGATCAAGGTTCATGTCTTGTTTTCATTTGATCTGGTTAGTTTTGGTTTCACATTGTAATGTAGGACTTTTGCATCATGTACGTAAGTCCTATCATCGTCACCTATGCGGGCTTTGTGTACTGTGACATTGAATGGTCTCACATCTAACGTGGTGTGTTGTCTTTCTGTTTGAAAAGAGAATGAACCTGTTCTTTTTTTTTTTAATTAGCTGCCATGGTTATATCATGACGGAAATACTACCAGCAGTGCCAGCCTTCGGCACAGTACCACACTAGAACGAGAAAACTGTCTCAATTTCTCAAACGTTATATCCTCAGAGATGTACACTACAAGCGTTCCTGCCAGCCTGTTCTTTATTTTTCTTCTTATATTTAATGCCATCTAAGAAAAGTGTTTTGCATCTTTTTTTTTCGTTAGTCCAGACATTTTTCACACTTTATTTCGGTTTGGGCTAAACAGAAAAGTCAGACTAACCAAGGTAGGTGTGGAAGCACCCGTACTTGAGTCAAAGCTTTTTACCATGTTTTCCTTCTGTTGTAGAGCAAGAAGCAGAATTCAGTTCCTGTAATTCATCTTGTTTAGGGAAGACCTTAGGTCACTTATAAGGAGAAATCCCAGACATGTTGAGATATAAAAGACATCAACAAATTTGGGAAATAATCCTAATAAACCTTAGCCTGACATTGTAAGACTCACAATTCTAGTCAGAATGTGAGTCTGAGACCGCTCCATTGGGCTCTGATTATGGGGCGTGTTTCAACTGACCAGGAAGTAAAATTCCTCTTCGCTCAATTGGATAGACCTTCAACCAATCAGAGCAACGTAGTATGTGACGTATGCTAAGCAACGCATTGTGAGTTATTTATTAACGCCGGGTTCACACCGGACGCTTCAGCGCAGCGCCAAGCCTTAAATAACAGCTGGCTCCCATCCACTCCCATGTTAAAACTTTGTGCCGGTCACACCGGAGGCTGAAGCACCGCGAGGCAGCCTTGGAGCAGCGCAGTGCTTCAGCCTCCGGTGTGACTAGCACAAAGCCGTGCAGCGATCTACTGGATCAACGGGTGATATTATTAGCGCTGCCCGGCGGTTCAGCGTCGCTTCAGTGTCCGTTGTGAACAGACAAGCGCCAGGGCGATAGGGATTAGCGCGGTGCTTTGGCGTCGCCGCCACGTTCTCTGTTCCTCTTTCAAAATGAATGCGCTGTCGATGTCTTTTAAAACAGACTCAATGGCAGCATCTACACATCTCAGCTCTCCAGCTGCAGGCATGTTTGTTGAAAACGAATACAACCCAAGGGCAGTTTGATGACGTGGTTGATTACGTTACCGTTGATCATCCGTCAATCATCGTATAAAGCCCGCCCTGACAATCCCGGTTATATCATGACGGAAATACTACCAGCAGTGCCAGCCTTCGGCACAGTACCACACTAGAACGAGAAAACTGTCTCAATTTCTCAAACGTTATATCCTCAGAGATGTACACTACAAGCGTTCCTGCCAGCCTGTTCTTTCTTTTTCTTCTTATATTTAATGCCATCTAAGAAAAGTGTTTTGCATCTTTTTTTTTCGTTAGTCCAGACATTTTTCACACTTTATTTCGGTTTGGGCTAAACAGAAAAGTCAGACTAACCAAGGTACTTGAGTCAAAGCTTTTTACCATGTTTTCCTTCTGTTGTAGAGCAAGAAGCAGAATTCAGTTCCTGTAATTCATCTTGTTTAGGGAAGACCTTAGGTCACTTATAAGGAGAAATCCCAGACATGTTGAGATATAAAAGACATCAAAAAATTTGGGAAATAATCCTAATAAACCTTAGCCTGACATTGTTAGACTCACAATTCTAGTCAGAATGTGAGTCTGAGACCGCTCCATTGGGCTGTGATTATGGGCCGTGTTTCAACTGACCAGGAAGTAAAATTCCTCTTCGCTCAATTGGATAGACCTTCAACCAATCAGAGCAACGTAGTATGTGACATATGCTAAGCAACGCATTGTGAGTTATTTACTAACGCCGGGTTCACACCGGACGCTTCAGCGCAGCGCCAAGCCTTAAATAACAGCTGGCTCCAATCCACTCCCATGTTAAAACTTTGTGCCGGTCACACCGGAGGCTGAAGCACCGCGAGGCAGCCTTGGAGCAGCGCAGTGCTTCAGCCTCCGGTGTGACTAGCACAAAGCCGTGCAGCAATCTACTGGATCAACGGGTGATATTATTAGCGCTGCCCGGCGGTTCAGCGTCGCTTCAGTGTCCGTTGTGAACAGCCAAGCGCCAGGGCGATAGGGATTAGCGCGGTGCTTTGGCGTCGCCGCCACGTTCTCTGTTCCTCTTTCAAAATGAATGCGCTGTCGATGTCTTTTAAAACAGACTCAATGGCAGCATCTACACATCTCAGCTCTCCAGCTGCAGGCATGTTTGTTGAAAACGAATTCAACCCAAGGGCAGTTTGATGACGTGGTTGATTACGTTACCGTTGATCATCCGTCAATCATCGTATAAAGCCCGCCCTGACAATCCTGGTCGGGGCATAATTTTTTCCCAATGGAGCGACTCCAGACCGAACTGCCCGACCAAAAATGTTGTGGGCGGGGCTAAGTTCGTCTGGCATCCAGGCTAAATAAACCTTACTGCTTCCCTGCAAATCAATGAAATAAAATAATTGAATTAACATGACCTGACTTTAAATAGCAAGTTTGAACAAAAGAAGAGGAGAAACAAATAAAAAGCATTTTTCCCTTCAAAAATGGGGGAGGAATCTGAACTCAGATCACGCTCTGCAGCTGAAAATCTCATCACAAAGACCTGTCTGCTTCCAACTCGGTGGCCTGGTTGAATGCTGGCAAGTTATTATAAGAGAACTTCTGTGTTGTCTCAGAAGATGTGATGATTATCTAACTGCTTTAGGGGGAGGGGGCTTGTTTGGTCCGACTAATGCTGCTATCTGGCTAAATTATTCGGACCTATATAGCACACACACACTAGAATGCATGAAAAGAGCTGCAATGCACAGCTGGCTTGTCGCAGAGTGTTTGAACGGGCTGTCTTGCAGTGTGTGTGTGTGTGTGTGTGTGTGTGTGGGTGGGGGTGTGTGTGTGTGTGTCAGGCCGGTCATGATTTATAGCGAATATTACCAGCACTCAGAGAGGAGGAGGAGGATGAAGTAGAAAGAGAGAGAGAGGGAGAAAGAAAAAAAAAAGAGAAGGAGTGCAAGGATAGAGACTGCGAGAGGAGGAGGTGATTTAAGATGGAGGAGAGTAACGGAGGGTGGTGGTGAGGAAAGAGAGGGGACAAAATGAAGGGTGGGAAGCAGGGGTGAGCGAGGTCCAGACATACAGGTGGAGAGAGAGAGAATGAGCCAGAGAGAGATAGAGATGAGGGATGAAGGCTTTTGCAATCTCACCCATGACTAAGATCAATGTAACCTTTCGGTCTGCTTCTATGATTCAGTTTGATTGTGTGCTTGTGTGTGTGAGATTAAATAACACACATACACACACACACAGAATGTTGAAATGTGCACATGTAATAGAATAATGGTGTATGTGTGTCCATATGTACGCAACAGCTTTGCTTTACTATGCATGGTTTGTGTGTGTGTGTGTGTGTGTGTGTGTGTGTGTAAAGGCAGAGTAGCTAGTGACCAGGCAGATGTTCCCTCTCAGTAGAGGCACATTGATCTTAATACGGAGAAGGGCAGCGGAGCAGGAGAGGTTAGAGAGGTGAACGACAGGATGAAGATGTAGGAGAAATGGAGGGGAACCAAAGTGAGACATTAGAGAGGACACCAGACAGGCCTAGTTCAGGATGTATTAACACAGATCGAGTATGAGGGCGATTTGTAAGCTCAGACAATTGTGAGTGCCTTGAGGGAAGTAACATTATGCAAATGTTTTACCTTAAAATAGATGATTTACAATCCTGATGATGCTTCACTACACTGCAATAGGGAGAATGGCACCTTCTCCATTCCCAAACACCTGTTCTTTCACTATGTCACTTTCGTGAGCCTGTATTATGTCCCGTGATAATCATCAGCTTGAACTGACAAAACCAGGCCCTGCAAGTTCACTAGTGAAGCTGAACAGTAGATAAATTAAAAAGACTCAAGACTAACTAACAAAGGAATATACACTGTAGATGAAAACGCTCAAACTCTAAGTTTCAACAGAAAGATATCACTTCTGACTGCAGACGCCACTGTCACATCATGATAACATGGGTATATTTCTTTCTCTTTTTACAGGTGTTTTTTAATATTTTTCCGCAGCAAAGCCAGTGAGCAAGATAACCTCATGATTATATTTTCAATTGAATTAATCAGTCAAAAGCCAATGGTTATACAGCTCAGGTATAGCTCTGCTGTTTGTCAAGATCTAATACATCAAACACAGATTCATATTTGAGTTAGTAATTTATAATAATACCAAGATATTTGCATAAAAGGAGGACTGCAGGGGTTGGAGGAAGGAGCGGCGGCAGGGTGACATATTGACGTTGTGACAATGACAGCACTGCACACCAGCATGAATATGACTAGAGGTTACAAGCAGCGAAGGAGCAAGGGATAATCATTGAAACAACAACCAAATCTCAGATCAAAAACCAGCAGGAGTGAACACAGTGTGAGGACTAATAAGGGCTGATGAAAAGACACAGTGCATCTATTAAAAACAACACTAATCCCATGCAACACGAGAGTCACATTATGAATCTCTGCCGCGCGGTCTTTTGCCAACAGAAACAAAGCTATTTTACGGTCTGTTAAGCTGCTCTGAAACAAGACGTTTGGTGCATATGTTTCAGTGGAGAACGCTGATCATGCTGAATTGATGATAGCTTGATGCGTTCGGTCTGCATTGAGAAGAAAGTGAAGCTAAAAGCAGATAAAATAAACATCAACTGTTTCAAATTTACTTTTTTACCTATGTTTTTTCGTTATTTATTCATCATTATTAATAATTATTTGTGTTATTCATGATTGTGCTTTGACAACGGTCATTCCACCAGTATGGTGATAAAAAAACATCCTGTGAAATTGCTGCAACTTTTTGGCAAAAACCTTTATGGTGCGTCATGTGGAAGAATGATGTTAGTTTCAGAAAAATGAGAAAGTCACAGAAAGAAAATGTGATGACACATGAAACCTGCCTGCTGGGCTGACTTGAACTGACGTCAAACCTGTGTGCCAAGAGTGTCCCCATATGAGTCACATTGTGTGCACAGTGTGGACTCCAGGAAATTATGAGTGAGACATGGCAGAGAACCGCTGCACAATGAGGGGGGGAATAATCCTTGTCCTCCTCATTATACCTGCATGACATCATTTGAGCTTTTCTGCTCAGACAGAACATTCTGACACCTTAAGAAAAAAATTCAAAAGCCATACATACAGTGCCTTGCATAAGTATTCACCCCCTTTGGACTTTTCTACATTTTGTCATGTTATAACCACAGATTAAAATTTATTTCATCGTGAGTTTATGGAATGGACCAACAAAGTTGGGGGAAATATTACATGGATTTCACAATTATTTACAAATAAAAATCTGAAAAGTGTTGAGTGCATATGTATTCACCCCCTTTACTGAGAAACCCCTAACAAAGGTCTGGTGCGACCAATTGCATTCACAAGTCACATTTGCAAGTCACATAATTAGTAAATAGGGTTCCACCTGTCTGCAATTTAATCTCAGTATAAATACACCTGTTCTGTGACGGACTCAGAGTTTGTTGGAGCTGAACAAACAGCATCATGAAGACCAAGAAGCTCACCAAACAGGTCAGGGATAAAGTTGTGGAAAATATGAAGCAGGGTTAGGTTATAAAAAAATATCCAGAGCTTTGAACAGCTCTCTGAGCACCATAAAATCCATCATAAGAAAATGGAAAGAATATGGCACAACCGCAAACCTACCAAGAGGAGGCCGTCCACCCAAACTGAAGAGTCGGACAAGGAGAAAATTAATCAGAGAAGCAACCAGGAGGCCCATGGCTACTCTGGAGGAGTTGCAGAGATCCACAGCTGAGGTGGGAGAATCTGTCCACAGGACAACTATTAGTCATCTACTCCACAAATCTGGCCTTTATGGAAGAGTGGCAAGAAGAAAGCCATTGTTAAAAGGGATCCATAAAAAATCCTGTTTGGAGTTTGCCAGAAGCCATGTGGGAGACACAGCAAACATGTGGAAGAAGGTGCTGTGGTCAGATGAGACCAAAATTGAACTTTTTGGCCTCAATGCAAACCGCTATGTGTGGCGAAAACCCAACAATGCCCATCACCCTGAGCACACCATCCCAACAGTGAAACATGGTGGTGGTAGCATCATGCTGTGGGGATGCTTCTCTTCAGCAGGTACAGGGAAACTGGTCAGAATAGAGGGAAAGATGGATGGAGCCAAATAAAGGGAAATCCTTGAAGAAAATCTGATGCAGTTTGCAAAAGACTTGAGACTGGGGCGGAGGTTCATCTTCCAGCAGGACAATGACCCTAAACATACAGCCAGAGCTACAAAGGAATGGTTTGGATTAAAGAATGTTAATGTCTTAAAATGGCCCAGTCAAAGCCCAGACCTCAATCCAATAGAGAATCTATGGCAAGACTTGAAGATTGCGGTTCACAGACGGTCTCCATCCAATCTGACTGAGCTTCATCTTTTTTGCCAAGAAGAATGGACAAACCTTTCCATCTCTAGATGTGCAAAGCTGGTAGAGACATACCCCAAAAGACTTGCAGCTGTAATTGCAGCGAAAGGGGGTTCTACCAAGTATTGACACAGGGGGGAAAATACTTATGCACCCAACAGATGTCAACTCTTTTGTAATCATAACAGGAAACAATATAAAACACAAATAGTGTTTCATAAATGTTCTTGTTTGGTGCAAAAATCACTTCTTGAATTTAACCATGTCCATATAGTGTTGGAATATATTGTGGCTTGCGTCTTGTATGAATAGCATTTCATATATTCATATCCTCCTCCTCATACATAAGTGGATTACAGCAACCTATTGTAGGGAAGCTGAACAACCTGATTGTAGTTGACATGATTTTTGCAATTGTGAAAATGTTTCACTTGGTAACAGTGAGCTCCACCAATCAGACATGTTGCTGTTACACCTGTTGTTTGTCTTGTTGTAATTAATGCAAAAAAAACAGGAATATCTGAAATCACACTTGGCACCCTGGCACATCTACCTTGGATGTTTAATATATCATGGCTTATAATCAATATCTCTTTTCAGAAAATGAATGGGGATTCACAATGATGAAAATGATGGCAGAACTTCCTGTACAGTGTTTGCAGCAATGACAGGAAGTGTTTATTTATTGTATTTGTGTTTATCGAGGTAATCTCAGGTTTAACTATGGTTTTCTGTGTTATGCTGGTGGTTCAATTCGGGGGTAAGTCACTATGGTAACTTTCAGTGAATAAGAAGACTAGGTCAAAACCTGTCAACAGCCCAACTTACTGAACACCCACAGATCACCTGAAAAACAGTCATCGTTCCACAGGGTCCTGACAGGGACAAAAGAGTTTACAATAAAAAAACAAACCGCTCCCATCAAGACCCTTGAAGGACAAACAGTATAGATAATGAATGGACGGATAGAAAACAGCAACAGATATGTGTCCACTAGTTTTAAAACGGAGCTTCTAACAAATGTAGGGGAGGTTTAATGTACAAACTTAGTACATTATAATTATTTTATTTTAGCTTAATTTCAAATTCAGAATTCCTGAGAGTATAAATGCAATAACTAATGTACTTTAGAACATGATAAATACAATCTAAACCCACTGATGTTTCTTTTAATTAAAGACGTATACACAAACTGTTCAATATTTCAAAAGTACATTCCAATCAGATGGACCTCAACAGACATGAACTACTTCTTCCCTCTGCTTTTGGCAGCACAAATAGTCTTAGTCTTAATTTTTCTTGGCCGCATCAGAATATTCACAACAGATCCTCAGCCTGACTTTCAAAGTGGGAAATTATTTCCCTTGGTTTACTTTTCATTGTTTATATTTCACCTTGTTAAATGTCGCTGTAACTTAAAATCGTGGGTACCTACAAGGTTTATTATTTTATTCATGATTATGACTATGTTGCTCCTGATAAAAAGAAACAAACCTGCACCTTTCAAATGAATGTACTTCATTTGAAGTGACAATCAGCTCCATGATACAGGTTGGTTATCAGGATGGTCAATTTTAAACTTGCCGAAGCCTGATAACAACTAAATATGTTGTGTTTGTTGAGCTTGCGTTGTAGCTGCACTTCAGGTCTGTCAGGACTCAGCGCAGCACATCATGTGTGGATGATGGAACAGAAAGGGCACTGCATGAACTGGATATGAAGCCTGTTGTCTGCTTCTCCACAATCCCACCTCTCACAGGGAAAAAGAAAAGGTCATCAGTCTATCAGGAGGAGCGACTTCCAGCAGTGGAGATTTATTTCTCCACTTACACGTGACATGCCACAGGGTTGATGAATTATACAAGAGGGCGCAGTCGGACCCGGTATGTTTACCTCAAAGCTGCAGTATACGCACAGCATGACAGGTCAACTCTGGGTTTACTGGACGATTACAGAGTGGAGGTCACATGTTTGGGGCTCTGCATAGGTCCATACATTTTTCATTTACCTGGAGAAATATGAGACTGATAGATGACTTCATGGTCAATCATGGTGTCATTTCTTCTCCTGAATTCAATGGATGAATTGAATACAAAGAGTAACTTTGTGGTTTCACACAAACTAGAGGGGGGGTATTATTGCCGAGAGCTGGAGAGTGGCGCAAAGCTAGTTTTTTACAATATGTCTCTACCAAAGCTCCCCAGGAGACCATGACCATTGACCTCTACAAAAAAAACACATAGGTTTAATTGACAAATTAATTGTGTTTCTTTCTGTCTCACACTCTTCGACCACATAAAGGACGAAATACACCTTCTTTTTTTTACCCTGAATTGGGATGTTTTTTCTCTCCTCGCTTACAATTAATCCATTATTTGTTTCACACAAAAGGGGTCCTGGCAAAAGAGAAGACAAATCCCACCTGCCCCAATGAATAATAAGAGTGATTGTGTTTACAGAGTCCGTCTCCAGCTCAGCAGCTGGGAGTCTTCCCTTGCCTACTTGTTTGGCACTCTGGGCCTGCTTTCAATCACATGTTCACCATCACCACATGGAATTTGAGTTAATTCTTTAAGATTGCTGTCCAATTGCTAGATATCTCCATTTGCCTTGTTCTATGTCCTCAGATAAACTACAGAAAGTCCAGAGGCTCTGGCACGGCCATTTGTTTTGTCACATAAACCCCCTCAGCAGAATGTCAGGAAATTACCTTGTGTTCAGCGTATGTCCGGAAGCAGTTTAGGTGTATTTTCCAAAATCTTACATGCATATTTGAAATATGTACTAATACTGACTTCTAGAATTTTGGTTCATCTTTGTCCTTTATTGCATACAATTTCTGTTCTCTTCACTCACATATTGGCAGTGATCATGCACTTTGTCTGAGGAGTACTGTTAAATTGAATCAGAGGAATCATTAGTGCTCCTCTGAGGTGTGGAGCTGTTACACCTAGAGCCAATGCCCCAAGACAGCCATTATAGCTCCGGCTAACAAGGTATGCCAAGGGTGTGCGGTGAAAACACACATTAATGAGAAAGGTGGAGGATGCAGATTACTATCATGTCTGTCGAGGTTAAGAGGACATTGACCTGTATAATGCACACATTTAAATACTGAGTGTATTGATGAAAAGTTCTCACACACAATGGGTCTACCAAGAAGAAGAAGCAGATAAAATAGTACATTGCTAATAAGAAATGGCAAAAAAAAGGATGAAGGAATATAACTAATGGCCACAAATTGTAATGGGTCTATTTTACCTATTGTAGTGAAATTGTATTTCTTATTTCTTTAATTGAAAATATCCTCTTAAGGCTAGTTTAAGAGGATATTTTCAATTGAAGTGTATATGTTCATCTTGTAATACAAATTCAATAGTCATCTCAGTTAATCTGAAATAATATTCCACATTCATCCCTGCTGTCTATTAGAGGTTTAATTTATTGTTGTTATAGTGTTTGTGTATTTAAAAAAAAAAAAAAAAAAAAAAAATATATATATATATATATATATATATAACAACAAAACAAAAGAAAAACGTCAGCATCTTGGATGCATAAATATCTCCATCAGAGATCCAAACCCCTTTCGTCTTTTCAGCCCTTCACCACGGTCACAGCAGGTTGGACTTCCTTCTAATGGTTGACAGATGAGTGCTTAACAAGCTTCGGGTCAAAGTGAAAATGTCTCAATTACCGTGAACGCCAGATGGAACGTGGTTTAGGACTTTGTCGTGCACATTTTCTTTTCCCCTACATGCTGCTGTGTGGTGCAAAATAAACGCGCTGAAAGATAATCAGGTTCCCTTTGATTGGCAAGAAAACAAGAGAGCCAAAGAAGGCCTTTTGTTGCAAAAATAAATAAACTTAGAGGGAGATAGTGATTTCAAAATCTCAATATGCTACGGCTGTCAACTAAAGCATTCAATAAATCCCATTTCAGAAAATATCATTGATTTGTTTGCAGTCAGTATTCCAGCTGCAGGCACGTGTTAAATCAATGCCACAGACTGACTGGTGAACACAAAGGCCCTTTCATGGTCAAGCAGGCAGACCCAACACCCACTCTTATATAAGAGGAGGAAAAAGAGGCCTCTCTTGGTGGGGAATGGAAAGAAAAAGCTTTATTTATATCCACACTGGAATACCGAAAAGATAAAGCATAATCCTCACCAGTGCATTCATCTAGTAAGGAGGTTAAAGTTTTTATTAAGGACAACCTTGTTCGTTCACATTCAACTTGTTTATGCCCTTGCCCTTGGAGCAATCTCTGTGTATTAAAAACAGGTACTGCCAGAGGCATTTAACAAACTCATCATTCTAGTGCACTCTCAAATCTCCTTACTCTTTCCATTCAGGGTGGGAGATATGATATTTCTTCAATTCTTTGAGTTCATGTGTCAACCATCAATCTTAATTAATTACCTCTTTAGTATAATCCATTCAAGGGACAATATACATTTTGGTTGGAAAAAAGTCAAATGTTTGCCTACTTTGTGAGCAACACAATTTCTAAACTTTTGCGTATGGGAAAGCAAATGTCTGTGTGAGAGTCTCTTGTTTATCTGTGAACTTCACAGATCTGGCCCCCTAGTATAATGTTTGCAGAAAGTCGGAGAATCCGATGTGAGCAGGGGATCCACCCTTGGATTCACAGTGAGCAAGTGGGGCAACGCAAAAAACAATAAACAAACTATCTTGTGAAATCTGACGAATATATGTACAGTGATAGTGCGCTTGCGCAAACCTCTGCAGCGAAATTCTCACGCAAGATGGCAGCGATCTGGAAATGTTCAACTCCTTCCTCTCCAGGACTTCCATTAATACAAAGTTTATGGGCAAAGGAAGTTGGCTGCAACAGGCATAGATGGGGTGAAAAAAAAAGTACTGAATGGTATTTGGTTCATGTCAACGTCCTGTAAAATATATGGTGTCTGTTTGTAACAGCCTGCACGGACATGATTGTCCAGATTATTGACTGGAACAAAAGATGCGCAATACCTTGTGCTCCAGATTTCATAAGGTAAATGTCATGTTAAAATAAAAAGGTCACATAGTAAACTCTGAGAAATAGGTAACATTTTTATTCTCCATTTTTCCCACAGACACAAAGGAATCTTGAGAGGACAGGACTTGGCTGAAGATGGTATGTTTTTTAATTATCTCATTGTTCAAATTTGCACGGACAACAAACAATCTTGCATTAAAAAGTATACAATGTACATCGAAATTACAGATTTGCTTTTTGTTGTTCAGATTCACCAGCTGGCAGCAATGACCCACTTCTTCTGGAAGTAAGGAGAATAATTGATGAAAGTGAAGCAATTTCGAACCTAGTTTAGGTGATATACAACTAAATTATTATTATTGATTATTAATATTTATAATGTAACGCAGACACCATCTCAGGACGTCTGGTGATCTGTAGTCAAATATGAAAGGAAAGGAACCAGCTTGAGGTCCATGTGGCTCAGCATGACAAAATGGCCCACCATCAACAGCAAATCTGTGCTGTTGATAACATTTTTAAAAGCTGGCTACATATCTCTTCGCCTGCTGCAGCCCAGTGGTATATTACATATTTAATTATTTGTCCTGATTCTGATTGAGAGCATCCCAAGTGCCAGCAGGTGTAATATCTAGTGTTTGGTGTCTCGATGATTTGACTGAACAAAGGTGAAAAGCCATGCAAAGCAGTATACCTTGGACATCATAGAACACATTGTGCTATATATTGAAAGGGTGGTGTATCTAGTTTTCTGCTTGAGTAAAAGAATAATCTGTTCAGTCTGTTTCTGTTTGTATTCATTTCCTGTTTTATTTTTTTTGTCAGGGTTCTTGTGTCTAGTGCAGGGGTCAGCAACCTTTTTTGAAAATAGGTGCCAATGTGAAATGTTAATTAGTGTGCCATATCCAAAAAAATGTTTTAGGTTTTAACAACATTTATATTTTCAACAGACATGTCATTTTATTTCCCTGGAACTGCCTATTTTCATGGATTCTAGAGCTGATGAGAACTTATTGGACAAGGAGCTAGCTAAGCAGTTCCAGCTGATCCCTGAGCCACTACCTGTTCCCGGGAGGCCACCGCCCTGCATTGCGGCCTGTTGTGCCATGTTACCCATCGTACTCCAGCTTTGAGCCTCACTAGCTCAGGTAACCACGCTGAGATGCTCTCCTTTTTGATCATTGACTCACCTAAGGTGCCACTCGTTTTTAGTCAGCCTTGGCTCAAGAGACACAACCCACAAATTGACTGGTCAACTGGGTTGATTATGGGGTGGTGTGAATTTTGCCTCTTATCCTGCCTCGTGTCTGCCTCTCCTAGTTGTTGTCCCCGGAACTCTGACTCTTCCTCCGATTTTCCTGACCTCTCTGATGTCCAACCTGTTTCCCTGGATTTAAAGGAGGTTTTCAACAAGTTCCGCTCTACCTCCTTAGCCCCATCCCTCCATCCCTCTTCCTTTTTTTTTGTTGGTAAGAAGGACAAATCTGTGCGTCCACAGAGGCCTGAACGATGTCATGGTCAAGAACACGTACCCTCTTCCACTCATTTCCTCTGCTTTTGAACGTTTAAAAGTGGCATCAATTTTTTCTAAGCTGGATTTGAGAAATGCATACCATCTGCATACGGGAGGGGGATGAATGGAAAATGGTCTTTAACACCCCTAGCAGCCACTATGAGTATCTGGTCATACCATTTGGTCTAACCAGGCCATTTTTCAGGCCCTGGTCAATGATGGTATGAGGGTGTTAAACAAGTTTGTTTTTGTATACCTGGATGACATTTTACCTTTTTTCCAAGTCTGAGGGCGAGCATGTGTAGCATGTCCGACGGGTTCTTCAGCAGCTGCTGGAGAATTAGCTTTTCGTGAAGGCTGAAAAATGTGAGTTTCATCAGCGGACTGTTTCCTTCCTGAGGTTCACTGTGGCCCCCGGCAGCATCCAGATGGACCCTGCTAAGGTCAGTGGAGTCATGGATTGGCCTGTTCCCACAGACAGAAAGCAGCTGCAGAGGTTCTTGTGCTTTACAAATTTTTACAGACACTTCATCAGGAACTGCAGCTCTGTTGCAGCCCCTCTCCATGCCCGCTCTGATAAGATCCGACAAGCGCTGGAGGGGGCAGAAATCCCAGCAGGCTGTCCGGAGAATCATTTTTGTTCTGCCAATTCTCCGTCCGCAGGTCCTGCTGTGGGCACACTTGTCCAACTTCAGCTGAGACGCAGGGGTTGCCCGCTCCATCAGTCTCCTCCGACAATGTATCCTGTGGCCCACTCTGAGTGAGAATGCCCAGGAGTTCGTCGCTGCATGCCCCGTCTGCGCCAAGAATAAGACCTCTCGCCAGTGGCCCTACGGTTTCCTTAACGCAGTCATACTCAATATAAGTGGACAGATTTTCTAAAATGGCGTCTCCCGGACCAACCGGGGACGTCTGGAGCCGCCCCTGAGGGGGAGGTACTGTAATAGTTCAGTCTGTTTCTGTTTGTATTCACTTGCTCTTTTATTTTGTATTCTTGTGTCTAGTTCTACTTCCTGTTGGTTTCCCCACACACCTGTACCGTGTTTGTCATTAAGCATTCCCTATTTATACCCCGTGTTTCCCCTCACCCTCTGCCAGATGTCATGGTCTCCTTCGTGTGTTCATGCTATTCAGTATTAAGTTCTGTGTGTTTGCTTACCTGGTTTTGGACTCTGCCTTGATTACCGACTTCGGATTTATTGCCTTTTCCCTGAATGTGAGCGCACTTCTTTTAGGCAGTATGTCAAAGGAGCGAGGGCTCCTCTCCACTAGCCGAGTGCGAGCCAGGAGGCATGGCTGGCCCAACAGGAGTGTTGAAATTCATTGAGCTGATCTTACTTTAAACTTCTTAATGCTGCACGTGTTGTTCTCATTGATTCACTGAAGTTTATAAAAAAAGTGTTCTGTATAGTTCTCTTATTCTAAAGCTCAATTCTAAGGCTGTTCTGTAAATTGTTTAACTAATAAACAATAAATATAGCAACTTTTGATGAATCCATATCCATGTCAGGCTTAAAATATCAAAGTCCGGTTCCGGTTAACGACCCGCCCACTCCCGTTTTAAGTTTCATTTAGTTGGTTGAACAGACACCGATACAGATAACGGTGTTTCTATTGCCCCTGTCAAAACCAACCCACCCACCCTCCTCCGGCACACAAACATGCCTTCACATTCTTACTGTGTGAAGTCTTTCGCTCTCTCTCTTTCAGTTACTGAGATGTGGGTGTGTTGGACAGTTACTTTGTTTTCCTGTGTGTCCTTGAAGGTACCAGAGGAGTGCAGTGGTGACAGCCAGCCTAATCAGAGCATCCAAAGGATGAAAGCTCAGCCGGCTTAGCGCTAGCTCTCTCTCAATTGGACTCATCCCGGCCAGCGTTTGCACACTCTTTTTTGACTTCTATTATGCTTTGGCTCTGTGTGTATGTCAGTAACTGATGTTACTGACATACACACTTCAAATTTGTTGGTACTTATTGTTTTTTTTTAAATTTATAAATACACCTCCATTGTGTCCATCTCTGTATTTGTCATGACCAATGAGCCATGGCACAAAAGGCAAAAACACAAATAAAGAACAAAAAGTTAACAATGCAGCTGAATGTAATTCATCTGAATCCTTGAGAAAGAAGATGAAAGAGATCCGTGGTTCGCAAGTGTCAAGAGGACACTCAGCGGAATGTATTGACAACTGAATGTGAAAAGCGGCTTGCATGAAATAATAATTTCCACATTCTTTTTCCTGAGGCAAAAATAAAATCTTTGTTAGTTTTTTTCCTTATTAATTTGCACCCATCTATAAAAGGGGAATCTGCACTGTAAGGAATTATTTAATTTTTTATAATTATATTACTGTTATGGCACCTTTTGATCACAAACAAAAGCAGAAAGGAGTTTGCAAACATTTCCACAGATTACGTCAAGGTAAAGAAAAAAATTGCACTATTCTTTTATGCTTTGCAGGCTACTCTTACAGAAAGTATCATAGAGAGAGAGGGAGTGGGATAATGATGATTTTATTTAGTCTTTTGCTCACATCTTTGTTTGGATGAAAAATTTGCTTCTGTTTCTGGTACTGTTACATTTCTATTCTGCAAGTTATGCATTTCTTTTCTGTTTACATGTTAATTATGATGTTTTTTTACAGCTCTAAAGAAAGGCACAATTTCAATTCAAAGGAAAAAAAAACGCAATAATGTAAAGTAAAAATGTATATAAATACTATTCGCAAGCTTTTGCCTGAAAACAAACACTTGCATGTATTTAGACACATACATCTATAAATAAAACTGATATAATTAGTTTCCAGGGAAATTTTCCTTTAGTCTGAGCTGTATCTTGCTTAATGAGCCGCCATGTTTTTTGTTTGTTTGTTGAATAGAGCGCTGTATTAAGGCATTATTTATTTTATTATAGTAATGCCTTAATACAGTGCTCTTTTCATATATAAATTTATACATATATATTGGAAGCTTACGTTTAATCATAAATAAAAGGGATAAGAGATCAATAATAGCTGAGGTAGATAAGGCAATTTAGGTTTGAAAACAGTAAAAGACTGCAGAATTCTTACAGAATTCTTGATTTTATCATTGGAAAAAAAAAAGTTCAACATTGATTGATCCCAAACCCACTATGTTTTAAAAAAAAAAGGCACTTTAGTATTGATGGCTGAGAGAATGATCAGTCCTTAATTAAATCATGTATTTGTAATTATGAATGGTGTCCTATGGTCTTGTAAGGAGCATCTTGCGTGTGGGCCAGTGCCCTGCCGCATGTTGGTTTGGGTCATGGGGCCGGAAACGTCCAGTCAGCTATAGATTAGAGGTATGGTTCAGTTTAAATGCTACTTGCACGTGTCGATGCCCTTATTCAAGGTCTTTAGCGTGGCATTAGCAACCATCAGAGGTCAACTAGAGGTCATTGTCTAATCAGGAGATATATCTATTACCCATCTTATTTAGGTATTTTACATATCTTACATTTATCTATCTTTTCTCCTCTCCTCTGTTTGTAGAAGAGAATGTCCCTGATCTTAAACCATCAGAACGTTTCTGTATTTGTGGTGGTGAAGTCATGTGTTGTGATGAATGCTGAACCATTTGTGAGGCACTCAGACACTAACTCCACTTCTCCCTTGGAGAGTGTAGATTGTGTTTTTGTTCCTATGTAATGTCAGTTTGTTGAAGGGCAGCTGAGGTTGTTTCCTGGCCATAATGATACAGCTCTCTGGCTCCAACCAATGAAGCCCATGTCAGAAACAAGTTCATCCTGTGCCACATCATAGTCTCCTGCTACATTATATCATGAAATGGCGCCTCCACAACTGTAGTATTTTCTACGTTATTAAGATAAAAAAAATGATGAGGATTGTAATAACTTAGTTGAATATCAATTTCAATGTATTATGGTCATCTTTTTCTCAACAACCTTAAACAAAAAAGATTGCGAGTCTGTTTCATGTTCTTCAATTAACATTTCTTCTAAAAACCTGTTATAATTTGGGCTCAGTTTCAACAGTCTACTGAGAGGCTAGAGACTGGCTTCATACAGCAACAAAGAAAACTACAAATACACATTTGGGATGTTAAGACTGGAGATGTCTCATATCAGACACTGTTTATCAGACTTTATATTCCCTTTCATATTGTTGGTTTCTGATGTTTATTCAGGATGCACCTCCAACGGTAAACCTAACAATAGGAGGTACAATTCATTTTTTTATGTCCCCGTTGTTGGGCCACAGTCCAGAGGCTGAACACCAGACACTGGAGCCGACGGTGAGGACAAAGGGTTGTAAAACTTTTGGAGGGAAAACTTTCTCCAGCAGGCCTGAGAATCTCCCCCTGGTGGTTGGAAAATGTCCTGAAGCGCCTTCAGGACCCCCGCTGAGTTCCAAGCCCCGCCCACTGAGGTCTAACTCTGACACTCAATTGGCTTAAAGCCAGCATCATCCTATGACCAGCACCTCAAGGAGGCAGAACCTCTCAGGTAGAATAAAATCACTGAGACATCAATAATCGCGGCCATTTTCCCTGCTCTGAAGACGTCAACAGACCCCTCCGGGTCTTTCCAGATGATTTAGTTGCTAAAGGGGGCAACCAGAGTTATTTTCTTTAATTTCTTTCATTTTCTTTTATGTTAAGTCTGATCTTACTTTGATAGAGACTATTTTTGTTTTTAACTTGAAAAGGCCGTGCACAGGAACTCACTCGCTCGCTGGCCGAGCTCGGAGACTTTCTTTCCAAATCCACAGCTGCGTCAACCGCTGCTCATCCCTGCAGAAGAGACGAAGCCGATTTTCGTTCCAAGAGCAAGAGACTTCGCTCTTTTCGGTCCAGCGCTGACCTCCGTTGCAACCACGAGACCCATCGGAGCACCGCTTAAGAGGCCAGGACACTGATTTGTTTTCCAGGAATCCGCCCGTTCGCACGCATCCTGAGGTTTAACGACAGATTCACTGGACTTCCGGGAAATCCGCGCCCCACGCGCAAGCAACACCGCGGAGGTCACAGTAAGAGGCTTTATTGTCTGGGCAGAGACTAGTTTAAATACTTAGCGTGTCATTTGTTTGATTGTATGTTTGTTTGTAGATCGCTGATCTGTTTTTAGCCATGCTGCACGGCGGGCCGAGACGACACATCCGGTTTCTTTGTTTACTGTGTTTTTGAGAAGAGCGCGGTACAGAGCCGGCGCTTCCTTTTTGCGTGTTACCGTCAGAGATATTGTGCGGAGATTTACATCTGTTAAAAGATAAATCTCACGTAACTGGACTGCCTGCTTTGCTAGTAGTTGTCTCTGACGATGTTTCCTGATCTCTCTCTCTCTCTCTCTCTCTCTCTCTCTCTCTCTCTCTCTCTCTCTCTCTCTCTCTCTCTCTCTCTCTCTCTCTCTCTCTCTCTCTCTCTCTCTCTCTCTCTCTCTCTCTCTCTCTCTCTCTCTCTCTCTCTCTCTCTCTCTCTCCTCCTAAACCTGTTTTTACACACGTCCCGACCTACATTTATACATTTCATGTTACATGGAGAAATCTAGATTTAACGAGCATTTATACATCTCGACGCCATTCGGCGCCAAAACCACGAGATAAGAAATCTCTTTGTCTTAAAGATCCCCTTTGTTAAGGTCAGTGACCGGCAGCCATTTTGCTTTTCGCAACGTGGCTTCACTAAAGTAACCTCCATCTTGAAAGTACATGAATGTAACATCACCTTGAATTCGGCCAGAGGACGTCACCACGTCATTACGCCATAGCCACTCCCCTTTCTCTTTCTTACACACACACACACACACAGACAGGCAGACACACACGACCACACACACACACACATAGATACTCCGTATTACATGTGTGACAATTGTGATAAGTGCTGCTGCTGTTGTTACCATCTTTGAAATATTGGAGTTTGTTAAATGAAGAATCATTGAAATAACATTAACTTTATTTCCCCTTTTTAATAAATACTTTTGTAATTAAAGTATTTGTATTTCTGTGATTATTTGTGCATATGTATGTGTATACAGCTGGATTACTATAGCCTGTGTTCGAACTTAAAACCCTTCATTGTTTATTATATAATCATTAATACTAAATATTGAGATTATTAATATAACCTATATCATTGAGACTGATATTTAAAGATTGAATTGTTGGTCCCTGTAACCAGGGTGGTGCCCCGCGACAATAAGCAATGATTACAGATTTGTATTATTCTTAATTGATAATTTTATTGTTTTCATTAATTATTTTAACTATTATTAATGGATAACCGTATCATTTCTAATTAAATGTGTTACTATTCTTAATTAATAGCTTTATCATTTTTGATTATTTTTAAGAAATAATTATTATTTTAATAATCATATTTCATGATAATTAATAATTAGCCAACGTCAATTCTACTCCTACTATTGCACAACACCGTTATACTCAACATATGTAAACTGCCAGCTTAAACAATGAGGGTAAATGTCAATTTTTTATTTTTGAAATTCAGCTACTCACACATTACTATATATGCCACTGTATATAATGTAAAGGATAATAGTGCAAGTCTAATTCCACAGATCCTACCTTGTCTCTTTAAGCAGTACCAAAGGTTAGGTTATAGATAAAGGGCCAACCAACAGTTCATTGCAGTATCTACGCTCATGGACTTCCATATCTAACTCAGATGCCCCAGACAGAGACACCAACTTCAACACTCACCACCTTTAACTCTTTTGCGTGGCAAGACGAAAAGTTATTCATACTTTATGCTTAACTTTCCAATCGGATGCAAACACCTACATGTAAGAGAGGGTAGCCATTCATGGATGTGATGTTAGAATGGGTGACGCAAGTGAAGCAAGATATCCTGGGATGCTGTGGGAGACATCTTCAGACTTGGGGGTGACATTTGCTCCTTTTACTCTGTTAGCGTTTGTGTATGGTTTCATCTTCTGGTCTCATTGATGCATCAAAATCTTCTGCATAAGACATCAGCCGCTGCCTGAGTTCTCCGTTCACCAGCTTCCACAAAACTCCCATAACACTTGACACATTATCTTAGCAACTTTCTTCATTACTAGAATACCATTTCAAGTGTTGTGAAGTTAGATGATTTTTGCGCAGCCAGTGCAATTTATTGGCATGTGTTTTTTAGCTCTTTGCAAAAAAATTACAAAAGTGTTTATCTGCAAGTCCAGATAGCCTCTCAACGTGCTGGTTTAATGAGTGCCTCACCTTCATGTTATCAGTCTATTGGCCGAAGAAATCAAATTCAATCGGTGGGATCAAAATGAAAAATGTCCCATAACTTGACAGTGGGCATGCATCACATAATTAATGGATCTGTGTACGTGCACAAATATCTGTACAGGTTTTAATCCATTTACCTTTCTTTTTTAAATTGATTTAATTACTTGGCGTGCACTCAGCAGTTTTTCATCAATGTCTGTTATGCATGAATTACGTTATATACATGATAAACAGTATTTCCGCTTTCCCCTAGTGACCAATAGAGCAGTTATGACAATTTTATATATTTTACAGTTAATGGCCCACAGGACATACCTGAAAGCAGTGTGACGCTTTTGCCCATGTATAAATGGGATAACTAATTCCATGATTTCCATTTGAAATATCTCATCTATTGATAGAAGTGATCACTTTTAATTTTCTTTTTTTTCTACAGTTTATATGTTTCTGTGGGGAAAAAAAAGCATGTTTGACGGAGATAGCTAGTTCAGTACTGGTTATGAAGATGTCTTATCAGATACATGTAAATGCATAATGTCTGAATCCTATTCAAGCACACATCTCTATGACAGCAGCTGCACTGTCCTGTGTTCTTGTATTTTGAAGAGGAACAAGTAGTTCCTGAGAGAATGACAGCTTTTCCCCGCAGATCGAGGCTGAATAGAATATTGTAAGAGGAAAACATGTACGCCCACGGGAAATGTTTTCCACCACTGATGAATTGATGATCTAGTCACTGATGCTATCTGTATAATAGAGGTTGCCCATTTGATAACCCCTCAAAGCAGAGTGGCACTTGACCCTTAAATTGTGGAACCGATTTGTGGATAACATTCTTCTCAGGACTAACCCTGAGAGCTGTTTTGAATTAGTCCTTCAGCAATTTAAAATATTTGAATTGGGGGCATTTTGAAAAGCAATTCAGGTGAGCCCTGAGGGAACTGGCTTCAACAAAGCTCTGAATTAATAACCTTGCACTATTCACCATCTATCCATCCCCCAGCTGCTTTCTGTTTCGGATTCTTTGTGCCTGGTTTCATAGCTAGCAGAGAGCGGAGTGCCCCAGAGGAGACGGGCTGGAAAGCTGAGATTTTATAATCTTGCCTCTGGTGCTGCGTCTGTGGGGAAGCTGCCTTCTTGATTATGCCAGAGATGCACCTACTTGTAACCTCACTTACTGCACTTCAACATCTGTCAGAGGTTTTTAAGTTAAATACACCATCATGTGCGGCTATTGCCCATTTTATACTAGGATTGCAACCCAGCTGCATTCATGTATGAAGTGTATTATGAATTGAGGGGGAGCAAACCTTGGCGCTGTCTCTGTGATAACAGCGACTCTTGTGATAACTCAAACAGACGAAAGTGGTTTGTCGGCCTTGGTGAGCATTGTTCTAGATGGAGTTTCCTTGTATGAATACGGGAATACCTGCTCTCACATGCCATCTCCTTTCATGTCAAAGTCAAGGTGTCTTGTAGGGACAGGTTTACTATTTTACGTCCAGTCACCGGGTACTTTACATCACTGGTGTGGTGTCTGACACAAAGCTCCAGTGCAGGTCTTTCTTGCATCGTTATATGAACTGAGACACATATGATAGCAGAATAAAACTTCATTCAGTTATATGACAGCTTTTGCCATTTAACAATTTGACACCAAATTATTCACTGTTTCAAGTTAAAACAAATATGTCAAATATATTATTTTACTAATTACTTACCAGATTATGACAACTTGCTTTTATACCATGTAATTATTGTAATAATTATTACATAATTACCTCAAATATGCCTTCATACACATATGTATATTATACACTGTAAGTGAAAATTCAACTGACCAGTTGTCTCACTACAGTGGCCTTGGCAAACAGGGAGTTTGCTACAGCGGACGGACACAGCAGACAGGCACTGAGGAGGATTTCATATCTTTTTCATATTACGTTTTATGAAGCACCTCTTTGTATTAATTCTGGCATGTCTTCTTTTTCTCATACTGTCTTGTGAAACGCCTCTTGGTATAAGTCCTGGCTTTTTCACCTTCGCAGCCAGTTGTTCCATCCTGAGCACCCGTGTAAACTCTGCAGAGCTTACTAATATAAAGACTCAATGGCAACTCCAGTCTGATAATTTCATTATTTCAAATCTCAAGATGAATTTCCATCACAACACACTCGACTACCAGCAGTGAATGCAATACTTAAAGAGTTCCCATTGACCTGACCATCCCTTGTCTTTCTAAATGTTGCTGTTCCCTATTTTTTAGCATTTTGTGCAACTAAGCAACCAATTGCAAATGCACAATTTGAATGGGTATTCAATGTGCCTTTTTGAGGTGTTTTAGCATGGATGGAGCTTACTTCTAATCTGGAGTCATGCACTGATCTGGATCGATAGTTGTGTTTTAAAAAGCTCTTAAACTATAAAAGTGTTAGTGTTGGATGTAGCCTGTAAAACATCTGTGAGTAGCAATGGTAATTACTGTAACCCTCTAACTGTTTCCAGGGGTTGACATTTTACAAGAGCCCAAGCCTGAGCTACAGACGGCATAAAGTTATTTCAGGTGGTTTCTACCCCCACAAAACATCAACAAGCTTTAAAGGTTACTGGTATCAATTGTCAGACATCAAACGCATCAAGTGCATTTCTATTCAGGTGTAAAGCAACGTGTGTCATGCAGTCATATTTCCTCTGTTTTTTCAGAAGTTCTTTTTCGAGTTTGCTGTATTTTAAGTTTCTCCCCCAGGCCATCTGATCCTGCAGGCTCCACTCTCAGCTCTGTCTTTCCAGAACAGCAGTGTTTTATCACATTCTGACATCACTTGTGTCAAATTGCTTCAGACATCATCACCCATGACTCATATAAGAGCTATAGGTTCTTATCATCAGAAACAAATATGCAGTTGAAATCAGTAATTGTGTACTAGGGTTAGGGTTATGGTCATGTGGTAGATTTTGACAACAATAAAAATTATGATTTTGAAAGGACATAAACTTAAATGCGCCTGACAATAGAATTTTTTTAATCCAAAAAGAGACAAAAACAAAAAGATTAAAGAAGCCTAGTTTTATGTAACCCCCCTTTTCCCATTATTTCCTAACAGCTCCCAGTCCAGATATAAAAGGGCTTCTGTCCGCCTGATATTCTTTACCAGAGTTTGTGTTTCAAAGTGCTTACCTCAGGCCTTCACCCTGAAACATCAGCGCCCCACCATGATTTCTCCTGATACTCCAGATTACCCCTCCAGTGCAAAACGAGAGCCTCCTTATCCTGCTGCAGAAAATAAGCCAATGTGATACATAATGCCGGTAATGGAGGATATTTGGCCGATATGGGGGAATTACTTGTCTTGCTGCCATTTTCACGCTCCCAGTGTGCAATTCACGGTACCTAATGTGGCTTTAGCAATTGTCGCCCTCCACTATCAGCCCTTCCCTGCAATGTTTTTTTTTTTTTAATCCTGAGCCTGCTCATCTCAGCTCACATGATGATTCACATTGTGAGAAATCTTCCCAGAGGTTTCATGGTTATACAATTGAGTTTATCGCACGTTTCTGTCATATTGTAAAGCACCCATTTGATAAGCCCACCAGCACACCTGCTGTTAGCTCTTTGACAATTATGCCTGCATGTCGCCAACTGGCTCAGCTCATTGCCAAGCAGAGTCAACAGGCGATCTGTGGAGCATTTGACAGTCACCCATTAACTGTTCCTGATGCCAGGCTTTTCCCTAGCAACGCGCCTACCCTCCAATAACAGCTTTGTAATGACTGACATCCTCTTTTAAAACATACACCTGCAGAAGGTAGCGATAGGGAGCCATGTGTCCCGAGGAGAAGCCCTTGCAACAAAGCGATGAATTGATAATCTCGCCATCAGCAGTGTTTCTGTTGTACCATATGTGCTCTAACAGCCTGTGGGAAGCGACACGGGGGCTCTGAAGCCGAAAATAGGATAGGCCTCATCTGATAACAGAAGCCAGACTACTGGAGTTTAGTGACACACACAGAAAAAGGAAGACGTGCTCAGATTTACACTAGCACGCCAGATTTTCTTTTTACGCTTGTTCCATCGTTTACAAACTTTCTTTGCTTTGCTACCTGTTGCTCCAACACAGCGGAACCGCTGTGTAATTCTGATTACACAACCCAGGATCTGGGCTCTGAAACCATGCTTCTCTAGCTGGTGCATTCCAGAAATGTCATCCCTTTGTTATTTTACCTCAGAAAATCATAGTGGTCCAGTAGTCCATACCTTCCAATCATATAATAATTAAAAGGTCAATTCAATAAACACTCATTTTCGACCGTATATGAAGTTAATGCTTTTTGGCTTGTAGGAAATATATATATATATATATATATATATATATATGGCTTAATTTATGGTATTAACCAAGATACAAAAAAAAGGAAAGCATTTGCCACTGCACTTTCCCTGCATTGCATCTGTTGTTATAGACAGTTGAAGGACCCAACAAACACATGTTTTTCTAAATAGTTTTCCTCAGGTTATCATTTACTCCAAATGTGTAAGAGCAGAACACATAGTAGTTCAAATGATCCTATCTTTATGTGTAGAAACACTGGCCTTCATGCATTATACCAGCTAAACAAATCAAAGTCAAATATCAACTCTCAAATTAAGTACTCTAAGTGTACTTTAAATTATACACTGTGTAATTATCGAGAAACCTTTACTGTATACTTCAAGCATTGCAAGCTAAGCATGTAGGTTTCTTTAATTACATCTGCAGACATCTGAGATTTCAAACGGCTGCAGTGTTGCCATTCCCTTTAAAATATTCAATTCAAGGGCCATTAACACCAGCAAGATGTTTCCACTGTGGATATGTATAAAGGATGTTAATTACATAGGACTATTCACTTATTCAATAAGAGGTTGTGCTGAATCCTAGTGAAAACATTATGTGCCACACATTGGTTTTATAATTTAACATAATGGACTTTTTGTTTTTCATATATTGAAATATGGTAATATGTTAACATTAAATACTAAGCACTTCTCCACTTGAAAAAGACAATGCTCTCAATTTCAGCAATCCTTCTCTACTAATGTTTATTTTTTCAGTGTTGAGCATATGGCAGCAGCTGTCAACTGCATTATGTCATGCCCACAGTGATGAGGCCATCTCTTTAGGTCCAAAAAGGTGAAACAACTTTTTCACATAAATGAGGGGAGCTGATTTGCATAAGGAACGACTGTAGGAAGTATTCTCAATTGAAGTCAAGCAAAGTGCATTCTGCCTGCAGCAGACACTCAGAGCCAGTCTCTGAATCTGAATAAATCATACACGGAACACATCTGGTTCCTTAGAGAGCGAGGTAAAGAAAGAAGGCGAGAGAGCAATGAGTAAAGAAACAAGAAAGAACAGTAACGATAGCGGGAGATAAAGGGGTGAGAGAAAAAGGCGAGCGCAGAACGAGGGAATGAAGAATAGAGGTGAATGATAGAGGGGGGCAATAAGAGGAAGGGGGGAGGGGAGGGCATGGATGCTCTTCTCTCCATCCGCATTTTCAAGCAGCTTAAGGTGTGCTTCTGGAATCTTCTTTTTTAAATTGCATCCTCCTGTGTCCCTGTTCTGGAAGGATCCTACAGAGCTGACAGCTGAGGATCCCGAGCTTAACTGACACCGTTCTTTAACGTGTCTAGTGAGAGCACTCCCACCAGGCCAGGCCATTTTCTCCGCCAAATCACCTGTCTGTTGCCATTTTCATAAAAAGTTCCAAGTCATTAAATGTGCCAAACGGCCATGATATGCTCCTGATGCTGCGCCACAGCCCTGTATCCACAGCCCTCATTTACATGCATGGTGAGGTCCCTAATTATCGGTCTCTGCTGGATTGAATAGATCTGGAGTGTGTGAATACAATACTGGAGCCACTGTGTGAATAAGAACTTGCAATGTTGTATATAATTAATCATTTGAGTGTTCAACAACAGCATTTCTCATCGAACAACAAGAAGCTTAAGAAAGCTGAAAGCCACGTACAAGAGTCAAGAGTCTGTGCCTGTGTTGGTGGTGGCTGGCAGCAAACAATGATTTATATGGACTCAAATATTTCAACTATTGACCTTATTCACAGTAATACAATTTATAAATTCTTATTACATGAGTTGTTAATAGAATGTTCAATCTATATTTCCATTTTCATGTTTTGAGCATTGTCACGATTAGGACTCGGGTCAAGGTAATCAGAAAATGCTATTTAATGTTTGGTTAATATCGGAATATTGGTGTCCATGTAAACCTAGTCACACTTTGAGATATAAAATACAGTTTGAATGCTTGATGACATTGCAAATAATGACCTGACCCCTGCTATGATCTTACAATCTGCAGAGCCTGGTCAGAATTTATTTATTTAATTAAACATCATTAATGATATTTGAGAGATTAAAGTTGAACTAATCAATGTTTTTTGGTTAGTCAAATCACCATGTAATGTGCTTGTATGAACCTACAGACAATTAACACCTGACTCGGCTGTTCCTCCACTAAGAGGGGAAATATTGTGCGTGCTTTGCATTGTGTGCTTTCTCTTTTGATTATGTTGTGACAGATGTACTTCCTTTGTGCCTTATATTTTTCTGCAAAATGTTTTCCCAGTGGCAGCGAAGCTCATCGGGAAACTATCTAAACACTGATGGTGTCATTAGCATTTATATTGGCAAATCTGCATACTACGTCATAATAATATGTCAAAGCATTAAATCTATTTCTGTTGCACTTTAAAGCCCCTCCATGGATTTCTTGTACTTGAATTTAGTTAATACTCAATGATTTTGTTCTATGAGTTCTAATATTGTTGGATATCTTTACTGACAAATTGGTTCACATTTTATGAATCTTTATTTTCACATGAATGTTGAATATCTTGTTTGTTGACACCCACTCATTGTCATGCTTTGGTGCGTGATCCCAGGAATCTCTTTCTCAGTTTGCATTTGGAGCAGAGAGAGCAAGAGGTCTGGTAAGAGGATGTTAACTGATGCTGTCCTTGTTTCATGTTATATCTTTAAAGTAAAACAATCTGAAGAGAGATGTGGTGTCACTGTGTTTTATCAGTGTGTGTCCTGAACTCACTACATGTGTCTTTTTTCACTTCTTCCTAAACAAATGCACATGCTGTCTGGACCCAGGTTCTTGACACAAGACAGTGGACACATTACCGCTTCTGTCCACAGAGGTGAAAAAAAAAAATGAAAAGTTCCTTGTAGGAGTCTTAAGTTATTTGAAATGTTCATTGACCTTGATGAGTTGCCTCATTTTTAAAGCTTCACATTATCATGGCCATTATAAATGACTGTTTTAATATGTTATTGTAGATCTGTTGTTGTGACTTAAATAACGGTCATATCAAAGCCAGTTTTTGTTATAGGTCTCTTTTTTTATATTTGCACAGCATTCTATTGTTGTGTATTCTATTCAAACCAATGGATTTGTATGTTTTGACTACTTTGTATTTTTCCCTTTAAGAGAAATGGTGTTAATCTGCGAGGAACAGCAAAGTGGCATGAATAAAATCTGAAAGGAGTCAGGAAACATCAGGGCACTCATCCGCATCAGTGCTGCAGCAAGAATAATTCAAAAAACAAATCAGCCAATTCATAGAGCAAAATATATTGGCTAAATAAGAGAGACAGCTCCCAAGTCTGCCACCAATTCTTCATTGACAATTCCACCAAACAAACACACGGAGGAAACTCCTATATGATTTAGTTCTATCCAGACAGTCGAATGCAAAACCATAAAAACATGTTTCAACACATTTATGAAAAGTAAGAGCACATTGAGAAGCCACTGGTTTTATATCATCATTAAAAAGAACGCCTGGATTAAATCAGTCAGTCAGATCTCATGCTTTGATTACAGCTTTCAGTGGTTGATTACACCTTTCAGAAATAATGCTGCTAAAATTGTCGATCATGTGCAGACTGAAGAGAGTCTGCAAATAAACACTTCAACTCTAAGATTGCGAAAGAATTCTAAATACTCAGGTTGGTTGAAGAAATGCACTTGGCCTGGACTGGCCTGGGGTAAAAAACATCCTCATAACACTCTTGATGTCAAATCGGACAGCAGTGACCTTGAAGTGATGTGGAATAAGTGTGATATTAGATTCTGATGGTGAATGACAGTAGTGATACATTGCTTTAACGCCTCCTACGTATTTATATATTAACACGCTGGTGTCAAAACCAACTGATTTCATCATTGCTATTTGAGAATGCAATAGGATATCAATAATCTTAGCAAAGAGATAAAACTTGGAAGTAAAATAAGTGGGGAATAGATACAGTGTGAGTGCCAAGTTTGAATCCTCTTGGCAGGATAAATAACTGATAAAACCCAAACAGTAGCAAACCAGGAGAATTCAGCTCTATCTTTCATTTAATAATGTATCAGCAAAAACTGTTTTGCTTTTGAATATTTACTGAGGTCACATGTTGCCTACTGTCACACAGTTCTGCGGTTGGCCTGCTTTGCTCTCACACCCGAGATGAACCACGCCGGGAGGGATTTTGAACCAGACCATTTTTCCAAGCTTTTTAATTCAGTTTATGTGATCCTGGTCCACCAAGCTAAACTGACTTCACTCAAGGAAAATTATTGTGTATTCCCAGAGAAGATATATATATTTTTTTTTACCTCAGCCAACAATGATGGACATTTCATACACAAAATGTGTCTCTATGAGGCTGAGGGGGTAGAGCGGTTGTCACCAGTGTGCAATGAATCCTGGCATAGGTTGGCCCAATAAGGATACTACCATTGGATCCTTTGTAGCTCAGGAATGGATTCCTCCGGGTTTGAAGGAGCCTTTAAATTAGGACAACCAAGTTACGCAACTGTGAGAGGATGAGGTGGTGCTCAAAGATGCTGGGAACGTAATGGAAGTTCAATTAGATTAGGATTAGGTTTGGGGAAAGGTGTGGCTCGAACATTCCTTTGCACCTTACTGCCAATGCTAATGGTTGTGATCTGTAGAAGACATAGGTGGCAAAGTCTGAAAGGCTGAAGCCCGATTGTTCACTGCTCCTCAGCTGTCCTGTGGATGTTCATCCAGTCAGTTTGCCCTCTAGGAGACCTCAGCTAGTGCTTCCTGTTTCATTCAGTCTCAACTGAGAGGCTGCTTGACTGACACTTTGAGATAAATGAGGACTTATTGAGCCGTGAATCATGCAAAGCTACTCTCACTCCTTGGTCTGACTACTGCAACACCCAGAATACAAATATGAAATGAGCGCAAATAGATTCCCTTTATCGGAGTCATAGAAGAAGAGCAACGTCTGGAAACAAACATATCAGCGTCTCTAATGGCAGTGGATATGTCAGAATGTGAGCGTTCAGGATAGAATTGTAAAAAAGTATGTGTCCAACAGACATAGATTCACAGATTCATAAGAGAAGTATCAGATACTGTGAGCCCATGTGAACACACTGCTAGTCTTGATGCTGTTAAGCAAGCTGCCCTGTATGTTTGTGTTACACAGCCATACCTAATATTAATGGCTCTGTGGAGGCACAAGGAATAAACAAAAAGTCGAGAGATGTGCACTAAGCTTCTTCTGAGGCGCTGGAATCCAGCTGCAGGCTTTGTTTATGTCTTTATACAGTGCAACATGCTCATTTTCACAGTGTGACAGAAAAATTCAGACAGAGTTCATTTTTTTATTATGGTAGCAAACCGGAACCGTGTTACAATGGGTTATGACTCTGACAGAAAATCATACTGTACACAGTACATGGGTTTCTGTAGCTTAGCAACAGCAAAAGCAGGTGCACAACTAAAATGTTCTGGACACACACTGACAATCTCAATTGGCATTTCATTGATATAGGGTTACAACTTCATGGATCGACACAATGCAGGCTAGTGTCCTGCATGCAGATACAACCTCCTCTAGTTGTGTTTGTCTCCCTGATATGGACTGATCTCAGAAGACTGCTTCAAACATGTTGCAAAATATCAATAACAGAGGCAGGGGAATTAGGCATGTTACAGGGAACATGTTTCTGCAGGACCCACGAATCTCCTCATTCTGTTCAATCCATGTTTTAAATGCTGGCGTACGTAGAGAGCTGGAGACATGGGTTAAAGTTAAAATGAGCCTGTGAATACTAAGAGCGCATGTGTGTGACATTAGCATATGAATACCAATCAAGCAGCCTTCATCTCGATTTCGTTCTGAGTGAAATAGACACACAACGTGTGTTAGTGGTCTCATTCAGTGGATGGAATGACAGTAACCGAGTGCATGTGAATAAATGTATGAAAGAGAAAAACCTGTGGGCCTTCTTTGTTCAAATTACATTATTGGTTGATACCATGTGACACACATACTGTGGATGCTCAATTATAACAGGCCAAACACTAAGTATGTAGGGCAGTGTGAGTGGGGATACAAATGTGAATTCAGGAGCACTTTGAATGTAATAGCAGCTTTAGTATGTGAGTTCATGCACAAGCCTTAAATGACAGATTTTTTCACTTTTATGTATCAGAAAAATTGGTCAAGTGAAGTGGATTAACCTATGTGAAGTAATTCAAAAATACATACCATGCTTCTATGCACATTGCATATAGTGGATATTCAGAGGATCTCTGCTAATTATATGGACTAACAGTCAACGGTGTGTTCTCGAATGTGTCCTGCAGATTAATAGGATCGTAGAAACTGTACACCGCATTTCACAGGGATTTGGTCAGACCTTTTAGCTATTGCACATTTAGTTAATATTGTTTTTTCACCATATCTTTAATATGTATTTGTAAAAGCACAATACAAGTTGTTTGTTTTTCACAGGTTATTTCGAAAAAGTTAAAAGCAAGTAAAAAAGGCTTGCTGATTACATGTTACACAGCCATACTCAATATCACTGGATGGCCAACATTGGCTCATGTTGTGCAACGAGAAACAAGGAAGGTCACAAGTTCCGCAGTTATAGTATTTATTCTACAAAGAAAACTAGACTTAAAGCTCAATGTGGTAACCAGTTCTTTCTGTGGGTGGGTGTATAGAAGTAAGAGTCACGTAAATGCCAAGCTGGGATGTCCATGGGGAGGTTGACCCGGTGAAGGAGAGAGAGCCGGAGCCCAGTCTGCAGGCCTCTTAAATATTGGTCAGCCCAGACGTGCCACATCCCTGCTGATCACCAGGGTCTGACTCCGCCTACAGGAGCCTGAAACAGAAACACAAGCACAACCCCACGGCAGGACAACTCCAGGGTTGTCACAATATGTTTTCATCTTTTTTTTTAATGAGATTTATAGTGAATGAATAACAACTCCAATATTGTCATCCCGTCATAACCATCTGACTAGGTAACAGGGTTTTGCTGCTTTCAATCTCATCCCTTGGACATTTTTGTATTTCTGAAAACCAACCAATGTTTTACTTGGCTCTGACAGTCCCTAAACCACCCTTCTTTGTCCAGGCCTGTCATTCATGGTGCACATGAGAGTGTGATGTGTGTGCGCCATGCTAAGTACTCGATTTCCCTTGAGAATGAATTTACGTGTGACTAGCCCTGTGGAGTTTCATTAAAGGCAGTCGTCTCAGCAACACAATAGGCATCAACTAACCCAGAATGCAGAATAAAGTGGTAACACTGGTGCACTCTTCAGTCAAAATTGAGCTATGTATTTTACTGAATAAATTAGGTATTGATTAGTGCTGAAATATAAGAACCACAATTTTTTTAATGTAGGTTTCACAAAACTTACATTGAAGCATATATACAGTTTGCTTTCTCTACAGAGCTTTAGAGAAATCTCATCATAGTGTTTTCCTTTCATTCTGTTCAGGCACCCTGGAAAGATGCTTAGTCACTGTGCCTTAGTCTTATAGGAAGAACACAGGTAGATACAGGGAAATAAGGCTTGATTTCAAAGTGCGTTGAGTTGGAAAGAAAAGAGAAAACACCATTGGTGATTGACCCACTTATTAGAACATTTGTGTCGGCCACAAGAGTCTCAACACAAAGACACTGACGTCATCTTTGATGTCCATCCCTCTTACAAATCAAAGCGGAAAAAAAAACTCCTGAAGAACCTGCCTGAGAATCATTATATTCAGTACCAAAACAATCCAGTGATAGTCTACAATTCTAATGGGATGTAGCCCAAAGAATATGTCCCATGAATTTGTCTTAGTATGGGTACTTGTTAGACATTATAGAAACTGGTATGTCTGGTATTAGATACTGGATTACACTGACATGGTTTCATCACTTTGATTAACAATTACAGTATGTGTCTTACCATTCATTGCCTCTGTCTTTTTGCAATGCAGCTAAGACTCAGGAGGATAGCAGAATGTATACATACTAATACATTTATGTAGATCGCAAAAATAATGCACATTTTACTCTACGGATGTTAAAAATGGTGAAATATGCTTAAAAAAAATAACTGCACTAATAATACTTGGTCTAGCGTCAATCAGCAACACATAAATGGAACAAGGTTTTGTACGATTTTCCTGTCATTGTGTCCTGACGTTTGTAGTCCTGATTTAATTTAGAACAAAATTAAAGAAAGGGAAGAGTGAGGAGGCAAAACCAGAGTCAGGGAGTAAATTTTGTTCTGTTTTGTCTGGTAAACCGTGAGGCAGCGAAGGAGACGGAAAAATATGAAAGTGCAGATATTAGTACATTTATTGTGACTCATGGAAAGAAGCTGTCTCTTTGAATTAGTGTTATCTCAGCTGCTTGCTACGCCGCAAGCCCCTTGTGCGTGTCTGTACGGGTGTGTTCCCACATATTTGTATGTGCAAATGTGTTTGTGTTGACTTGACTGCGTGTTGATGTGTAATGGTTTACTAGCCGACTCTGACGACCATTATTAATGCTTTTCCATTCCGGTTCTACAGCACTGGTTGCCTCTGCTGTGGTGTTTAGTCCTACTGAATAAACCGCTTCAGACTGGAACACAACTGTTATTTTTGTTTGTTTTTAAACAAGCTATTTAAGAAACATTTTGGTAAATGCACTCAGATGACAAGACTGATATTTGTAATGAATGTTTCGCAGGTCAGGGTGTGTTTACCTACCCTAGCATCATGATGGGAAACAGCTATCCGCATGGTGAAATCCATCCATCCATTATCTATAATGCTCATCATTTGAGGATGGGGGGGTCATGTGCCAATCCCAGTTGACATCGGATGAGAGGCTGGATACACCCTGGACCCTGAGATAAACAGCATTCACAGTCACAACTCCAATTAACCCAGGCTGTCTTGGTAGGAGGCTGGACAGCGACACAGACAGAGAAGAAAATGAAACTCCACACAGACAGGCCCCAGTCAGCTGACATGTTCTACTACATTTTTTGAATCAGAAATACTTTATTGGTCCCTGGGGGGATTGGGATTTGTTGCAGTCACTCAAGCCAAGAAGAAAAAACAATTGTTAAAAAAAGATGTGCGTTATACTACAATTTGTTACCCTGAATAAGTGTACACAACAGAACATCATTTGTTATAAATTACAGTGTAATGTACTGATAAGGTAAAATAAGTCCAGGGACTATGTTTGACTTTTGTTGTAGCTTGTTAGTGTTGTTGCACTGATGCTCATCTTTTCAACCAGGGAAGTATCATGTCCATCAAAGGCATAGCATTACTTCAACTGTGAACCATGTAGCATCATCTATGAAGGAAATATAGATGGATAAGTGGTAATCAAACAGGTTTCTCATGATGTTTGTTTGGCGAAGGGATGAAGAGGCTATTTTGATGTTGATCCTATGATGGAGAGATTGATTGGTCAGAATGACAAGAGTTCTTTGTGAGGTTTAGTTTAAAATTGTTCCTTCAACCATTTGAATATGTCTGAGTAACAAGCCGAGATGTGCAGCAGGACTGTGTCATCTGGTGGGAATGAGAAGTATAATTTTGTGTCATCCGCATAAAAAAAACTAATTGAGCGACAGGATTCAATGTTTTTCTGCACTATAGATTTCATCTAAGAGCTGATGTCTCCATGACTGCAACTTTTGTTTGCTGCTTACAAATGTGCTCATTGAAAACTAGGGGTGCACCGATGTATCGGCCGTACATCGGTAGCGGCCGATATTCGCCTCGTTTACAGATATCAGCTTATCGGTAATAAACTTGACTTTTACCGATATCATTGGCCGATGTTCATATTTGTGGTAAAACCGCTGGGCATGTGCCGCGGCTGGGGGAGCAGTCGCTCAGTCGCCCTCCTCTCCGCGCCGCCGGAGGCTCAGTGTGCGGCACCGGGAGGTCCTCATCCGGTGGCGCCTCACGGCGTCGCTGGTGCGGGGGCTTTCTTTCTCTTGGACCGCGGGGCGGTGTCCATGTTGGAGGGGACTGGCTACGCGGTCAGCGGCGGCCACTCTGGGTGCGTGTCGGGCCCTTCTCGCGGATCACCTCAGCTAAGGCGACCGCTGGGGGAACCCTCTGTTCGCGCGGGTGTTGACGCGATGTGATTACTGCCTGACACTAAAAACAGGTCAAACTGAGGAGGGCTTGTTAAGTTATCTTGACTCACGCAATGTAACTTGTGTAACAGTGTAAGTATGAGCGTAGCGTCTGTTTAAGTACTTTATTCTCATGTGCATCGGCTCTATTCATCCGTCTCAAGCACAGGTAACAAGGGAATTGACAACATACGTCCTACACACAGAAGCCGTAACACATCTAATAAACGGGCAATACTGCTACCGTAAATCAATGAGAAGAGCGTTCTCTATAATGATGCTTTGACAGGGCTGTTTTAGACAGGGTAAAAAGGTGCTGTTTTAAATTATCCTTGTGGTATTTTGACAAAAATATGTTACAGTCATTTCATTAAGATCCCAAGGAACCATTTCAACTTGCGGTAAAATGGGCATAATATGTCTCTGTTAAATAAAGTTTAGTTAAATCAAAGATTGTTTCATAAATCTGATTAAATTTGTGCTCATTAAAAGATAAGAGTGATGAAGGGCTGACATTTTTTTAAATAGTGCTTTTTAAATAATTATTTAATTATTTTTCTGGCACAAAAGGGTGAATGAATAACAACAAAAAGAAAATAAACAAATATCGGTATCGGCCATATCGGTGCATCCCTATTGAAAACCCTTACTTTATTGTGATCCTCTTACATGTGTTAATTAAAGCAATGTGGTGTGTGCATTTGTTGTAGAAGGAACAGAGTGCACACGTTCCTGTAAAACATTCAGTTCAAAAGGTTCCTTCAACTATAAAGTACCAGCCTAGTTTCAAACAACAGATGAACAGCCCTGTTTTCCTTTTGATTCCCAATTTGTTGAGTTTCATCAGGCTTGGTCAAATGCAATATGGGTAGCCTCATGGTTTTTGATTATAAGTCAATATGTTTGTGTAGATAGTTGCACTTGAACACTCATATTGTTGCTTTAAAGTTCGAGATGAGCGATGTGCATTAATCTTACACCTGAGCCGTCAACTTTCCCAAATATTGGATCATTCCTGCACCGTACCTTTTGGTTTTCTATTTATTCAACTGCTCTTACAGCACAGCATCAAGGTAAAGCACCCTGTCAATGAATTATTGAATGTGGAGGCAGAGGATGAGAGTGGGGAGGAGAGAGAGCATTCTGCAGATTTGTCAGTGAGGTTGCCAGCTGAGAAGTTATCTATTCTCTGCTGTGGGAAAGTAATCAATTTCTCCCTCTTCTCCCTGAAAACAGGTGCACACTTTCTCTGCAGTAGATTTATTGGCACCCTTGGCCATACTTGAAGCACCTTTGTCCAATCCAAATATAATTCAGACTTTTTTGGTTGTATTTTTCAGTAAATGTAAGGACCAGGGAACTCAAACTGACTGTTAGGAATTCCATTTATAAGGCAGTGCTTGCCACACATTAGAAAAAAGCAAGAAGATTCCATGGAGGCGGAATATAAATTTGAAAGTATAACAGGAGAGATGTAGGGTACAACATAATTGATTGCACAAAAGGCGCATTTCAGACAGGGTTGTTCAAGCAGCATAGTCACACATTAGCTAGTAAAGACTTGCTGCTGGAGTTTAGTGAATATTAACAACAAGTGTGATAATTGTTTTGAATTGTAATAGTATTATGTTTACATGCTACTTCTGCTGATATAATGATAAAAAGTGACTTTACTATAGAAATACAGATGTTGCATCTGAACAATTATTCTTAAATGGATTTAAAGGCTCAATGTATAGGATTTAGTAGCATCTAGCAGTTCAGTTCCAATACTTATTGCCTCGCCCTCCCCCCTCACTTAGAAGGCTGAGGCTGCTATTGTATTTCTACTAGGGTGCAGGACAACCAGTAGTGGCTTTCAGATAATGAAAGAAAAAAAAAAACATAAAAAAGTTTCAGGTCCCCTGAAGAAAGAACCGTTTGCTCAAACAGGCAGGTCGGCTAGTGACTCAAAGGGAGTTTCATCAAAAAAATATATTACGTGTTTCAGAAACAAATGACCAACCCTACCTTTAATACACTGGGTAGATCATGAAGCACATTGTTGTACTTCATTCTAAACCAGCATTACATGTCAATGAGTGACAAAAGTTTCCAGTAGCAAGCTAAGGAAAGAAGAGAGGTTATGCAAGACAAATCAATTATTTATTAACTTCTGCTTGTGTTTCAATGAATACCTAGTTTGTACTGCCTTTACTGTATACAAGTTTTTATGTTTACATCGGTATCCTCCACCACATCTTTACATAACCATCTAACGGTGTGTGATTGTCATACAACAATTGTATTGCACAGATTGTGGAATTGTGTGTCAGAGTGGCGGAGAAGTCAAAAAGCAGAACTATCATCAGTCTGGAACTCAGACAGAGAAAATGAGCAGGGTGTCACTCTACTGATCCCAGCCTGAAACTGCTTTTCTTGCCCCTGGACCAACAGATAAAGACGTTGGCCGTTGTTTGGCTCTTACCGAAGCACAATACAGCTGGCAGACAGCAGCTCAGGAAAATTGCACTGTGATTGATCCATGACAGTATTTCTGTAGCTGAACAACACAAACCGCGTGCTTTGAATCTTGTGTGCAATATTTCAAGGGTCCAATTGAGAGTCTGGAAAAGGCAGGATTTAAAACAAAAGTGGACAATACATTGCCTCACATACAGGGGCTTGCTTGGTAGATTTGTTTAGTCAGTTTAACAGGAGAAAACGGCATGTCTCCAGCCCAGACCAGGAGTCATGACGCTCTAAAGACAACATGGTATTTGAGTATAAAGCCCAGTGTCTCTCAGTGGGTTTACAGGATACATCTGCAGTAATAAAGTTTATTATTTATAAAAAAAAAGAAACCTAAAATGTTCCAGTTTAGTAAATGTTCCAAGATCACTGACAGACACCAACTTTAACAACTACAAGCTGTGGCAGCAACAACAAGCAGATCTGTCCATCTCTTTTAGCTGTCCTCTGGAAACACTTCTGTTGTCGTTTTCTGTATTTGCCGCGCATTTCTGTAATGTGTTGTGTTGTGAAATTGATTCAGATTTTTTCTTCTATGCTTGTGTTTTTTTCCACTTGCATGTGATTTTTTAGGTTGCAGTGCGTTGAGCTCTCAGGGCCACCATAGATGTCAGATCTTTAGTGAGGTTTATAATGTGAGCAACATGGATCTGTGAAATCTGATGGCGTGACATCATTACTTCCTAGAGCGAAGCAAATACCATGCTAGCCTTGCTGTGACAAGATGAACCAGCAGATCCACTGACAAAGAAGGAAATGTTGTGGAATTATTCTTTTGAATGACAAATTTATAGTATTTAATGAAAAAAAAAAAATCTTGCAAATTCTTGCAAAAAATACACATTTGTTGGTTCAGTAATATAATGGGAAGACACAAATAGCAGCAGATGCATTGACAGGAAAAGGGAGAGATGGGAACTTTGCAGACAGATTAGGAGGATGTGCAATACGAAGGTTGTGGAGAGCGAGGCATGTCACATGATTAGAGGAGTGCAGCTGGTGTACTCGTGCGTGTAAAAGCATCCTCCCCAGACATAGACAGAGGCTGCTGCTGCTGCTGCGACACCTTCTGGGCAGACACAGGGTCAAAGTGGGGTTGTCTATGTGCTGATGTCTCAGGTATTCACAACCTGCTGGCCAACTGGTAGTGGAACACAACACCTGCTGCTCCCACCTCCTCTGGAAGTCCAAGTACAGATAGGCAAGGAGTGAGAATCAGCCCACACATGCAGACACACACACTGTGGGATGCAGCTTGGGTTATTTGTCTGCTCTGATAGTGCACACACGTACTCACACACATGCACACTGCGGAGTTGTCCATCAGATACATGTTCGCACACCTCGGTCAATGTACCATGGCACATGTAAATGCATTTTTTTGCACGTAATTAATATTCACAGTGGGAAACGACATTTGTCAGAGAGAGAACAGACTGATAATCATTTCAAATCCAAACTATGAAGGCTTTGTAAGGAGCAGTGGTCAATGCGCCATTAAAACCTTTAACCCCACCCCCCCCCCCCATTTCTACTCTGACCAGAATTATTTATTTCCCTCCATCTGTCTTCAACCTATTCACCACCACGTCTAAAAAAGAAAGATGAAGACAAGAACAGATGTGGTGAGAGAATAAGTTTGAAGCAAGTCAGCAATAAATGTGTGCTTTTAAAAATGAGCAACTGGGGCACATTAAATCCCATCTTTACAACCGGTACTTTCGCTCCCACACCCTCTTTTCTAACAGAACTTACATTTTTTATTGTGTTTCACACTTGCAAAACCATACCGAAAGAGTGCACAACAGAAAGAGGAAAAAAACAGGAGTCAAGGAGAAGAATACAGAGAGAAAATATAACAGACGTGAGAGAGGATGGAGGCACTTAAGTAATTTGTTAAGTCCTGAAACTGGACAAAGGCAGAGCTGTCTGGTAAAAGACCACCTACGTCACCTCTTTTCTACAGTCTCTTTAACCTTCTCTTAATCAGCCGTCTCGCCCTTGCACTGTGATGTCCATGCATCTCCTTGACTCTGCTAGCAGACAGGATTGTCACTGATCCTCTGTACATGAAGCCCTTCTTGTCCTCCCATGCGCTTATGTCTTTCATTGTAGGTCGATGGTGTTTCTGTGTCTGCCTCCTCTCATGCTGACTGGAGGTTTATGTCACTTCAGCCAGCCATTTGTAACTTTGAGTCATTTGCTTGTTCACCAATTAATGAGAGCTCAGCTGATTAATTTGATGTTAGATCAATTTGAGTGCTGGAGTTTTCTTCCATTTCCATGAATTTCATTTCCACTGCGTTTCAAACGTGGCTAAAGTCCGTTTTCACCTGTAGAGAGGTTTTGGTTGATAGGAAGCTTTAGTAGACCCAACCATGATCACCACACCACACATTCCCCCTGGTGGATGGATGATGTGCCATAATCCCTGCCTCTTCCATGTTAGCAGGTAGTACATGGACCAAACTCAGAATACATCAAACACAATTTCCACAAAGATGGTCTCTGTCATTTTTGGCAGGTCTCATCACACTAAATACCAGTCAAGTGTCCATGATTTCACATAAAATGCAATACCAAGACAATGAAATATTATGATTAACAACTGAGACTGATTTGTGATTGGTCATGCAGGTGCTTCAGTGGGTTAGGTCCCCGAGCTGGTCTAGGGACTAAAGGAGTAACATAAAACAAGATGAATGAATTGAGGAGTCAGGGTTGACTATCTTTCATTTGTTTTATTGCCAATAAAAGGCACAAAATAAACATCGGGGAGAACCAAGGCCAAAACATCAAACAGAACGACCCAAACGAGAAACCACTAGACTACTGCCAAGACAAAATGTTACAATAACTAAGCTCCTTAACAACACAAAAACAGGAGAAAGGCAAGGGTCAAATCAAAGAGGGCAGTTCTCTGCTACAGGACTTCCTGGGAAAAAGATCAAAGAAAGTCTAACAGAAAGAAACAGAAGATAGAAAGAAACATACACAGATCTGACAAAGTAACCTGAACATTAACACATGTTCAACTAGCCAAGAGTACAGAGGCCTACCACTACTGGGGCCTGTGCTACCAAACCCCCAAAAAAATTGTTAATTAAATGATTATTAAATGTGTGTGTTGTTCAAATTACATTGATGTATTCTCATTGTGTATCTGTGTATTTTCCCAATTCTCTCAGGGTACAAGTATTTGTTATCAGCATATCTGCAGCCAACAGGACAAACGCGAACCAGAAGAAGACACGAGGGGGCCCTCCTACCCAGGACTTCACTGCTGCTGAGTGGCTGTTGCATCAATGAGGGTCGACCCCTAATGATTGGGGTTGAAGTGGGGGTAACGTCGGACTCAGGTGGAAGTGGTATCTCCCGAAAGGACACGATTGTACGTTCTATGTGTCAGCGAGCTAGTGTTAAACAATTCGGTAGCCAATTTAACATCAATGTAGCCTGTATTTCACTTCCTCTGCAGGTGATGGTGAGTTGTATTAACTGCTTGCTACTGGTTGGGGTCTGCACAGGGGACCTGTAAATGCCTCAAGTGGTCCCTATCCTGAAATGAAGAACCATCTTCCATTAGTATGTTGTTTTAGCGGGAAGATGAAAGTCTTCCTCCCTCTTACCCTGTGGCCTCCAACTCTAGTGAAGGGGATCACAAGTGGTAATAAATCATCCTATATGTTTTCAATTGAGCCTTGCAAAAGCACAGTTCATACATGTCCAGCTACTAAGTGCATTATGGGTTTCAAGTTGGAGCGGACAATGTGACCGCCCTGTACAAGAGAACATTGGAGTTGTTCATAGATTATAAAAACATAGACCTAAATTATAAAAAACAAGACATTGATTACAAACGACAAAAAGCTTGAGGTGGTATGAAAAAAGGGTAAGTCTGTCACACTCTTATTTCCAAGCATGGGAAACTATTTAGCTAAACGCATTTTCTTTTTGAAATGGGAGAACATTTAATAAAGCTTTATATTCAAATCTAACTGCATGTTGTTTGTGTTCCTTATTAAGTTCAACAGTAAGAGCCAGGCCGCTGCATCGATGCTGCTGACCAAATAGACAAAGTAACAAGTTATCTGCAGTAGTAATGTGGTCCACATATATACCACAGGATAACAGCTATAAGATTAATGTGCAAAAGAAGGTCAACTCCAACCGTGCCACCTGCCCATGTGAATATTTACATATACGTTAAGAGGGACAAATCATTACAGTAGTTAACCTAGCTGCTGCTTTTCACACACTGAAACAAAAATAGAAAACCGGAATAAATGAAGGACCGCACCAGTCTCAAACTGTAAGAACCTTGTTATATTTTGAAGTGTCAGCAGTGGACATAAAATAACATTAATTACGATACATGGAATGCAGTTACACATTAAGTTAAAGCTGCTTCGGGAGAAAGTCGGATCACTGAAGTTGAAATATTGTTTCATCTCGGATTTGAATTAAAAATATATAATGTCAAACTGCATACAAATCAGCCGGAGCTGCACAGCATTGGAAACACAGCAGCTGAGCATCTGTGGATACTGGACCCGGGTCTGATGGGACCATCATGATCAGAAATTACAGGTCAGGATCAGACAAAATTATTTGAATCACATCCAGATTCCCTTGTGCACACAGGGAGCTCTGCATCCACAGACCTGGGTGCAGTGAGCATCCTGTGGTGCAGCTGCGTCTCCTGAGTCATCTCTCGTCTCAGCACAGAAATAAACTGTCTTCAGAATTAACAGGCTACACTCTGATGGAAGAATTAACTAAAACTGTAGCAGTAAACAGTATTGAACATGTAAAAAGCAATTTGTTAAAACATAAAGATTGGTGACTATTTTTGTGACAATTTTCTCCTATTTAACATGTTCATGTGTTTATATAAAATTATAAATTAAAAAATACAATTACTGTCACTAAGTCAGCTTACCTTCCTATTTCGTTGAATCTGTTTCTTTGTATTTCGCAAGAATGCAAACAAAAGACAGTTCTTTGATGAGCAGGACGTGACAGGGTCAAACGCTCCAGATGATTTATGAATATAATACGTGAACCTTGAGTTTCGTTTTTTCAGCTATTTCCAAAGTAAGGAATTCACTGCCAAGCTCAGTTGTCAGAGATCACTGATTTGTTTGAACTTGATGAGTTTATTCACTTCATAGTCAAAGACAGTGTCAGTAGCAGAAAGACAGTTTTTAGAGGCCAAGTATTTTTTTGTTTGTCCAGACAGCAAAGAGTCAAAACTGACAATTCCTAATCTTCATCACTCGGACAAAGGTTTATGTGAATCAAGAAAAGTGAATCCCTTTGCAGATTTCAGATACTTGTTTGGTGGCAACTTAAGTTGATTCTATAAAACAGGGGTCGGCAACCTGAGGCTCCATTATGTATGATGATTAGGCACAATGATGGCACACGGCACCATAATCACTGGCACACAGGCATTTTATTTTTAAAGAAATGTTCAAAGATTTTGCCGTTACGCAGCCGGCCTTAGTTAGCTTGAGGGACGTTAACGTAATGCACCCATAGGCTGAGTGTGTGTTTGGTGGGGATAATGACATACATTTATTATTGCAATCATAATGACATTTAACTGAATTGAATGTTGTCTACATGTAGCCAATATCGATGGAATAAATGACGTGATGCTTGGAAATATTGATGTAGTTCAATAATATCACTTAATGTTAAAAACATTGATATGGGAGACTAATTAACAAGACAATTTCAAATTGATCCCTTTGTGCCAAAAAGGTTGCCGACCCTGCTCTAAATGATGAAATAATCTGGTTTGCTTCTTCACTAAGTTCTCTTTCTGATTCTCCATCCTCCTGTTCCCTGCAGCTCGGCCACCTTATACTTCCCCCTTCCTGTCTTGCTCTCAGGCTTTTGTTTGGCCTCCTCTTTTCAAAGTCAAAGAACCAGTCTGTTCAGACAGCAAGTAAGCCTGCGCTTCCTGTTTTTTCTGGCACTGTTTGGAATACAATACTCCTTTGTGAAACTTTTTTACAGACTTGTCTCACAATTTTGACAGATGTTCTTTCCTGTTCCAACCTTTACAGAGGCAAGGGGAAGAAGAGTACCTTTTCTTACTTTTTTTTATATATTCATTTATTTATTGTGGGATGGAAGATGCAGTCATTCAAAAGAAATTCCTCCCCAATCTTGCAGTAACAAAAAACTGTCTACTGCCACTCATGGGGCAACGCCTGTGAGCTAGTTCAGGAAGCCAACTCCAGCCGCGCTGCTCCAATCATGTGAAAGGCATCATGTGACATACCTCACTTTCCACAATCATCTATGACACACACCCACCTAACAAGGCGTTCTATTTAAGCAGAAAATTCACATCACTCCCTTTGCTTGCCATGCTGTTGTGTCACTATTGCTGCCAGTTGCTTCAGCCCCTCCACCACCCCAGCATCCACCTGTGGGCTTCGAGGGGGGGTGATAAGTATTTGCTCATCACTCCCAGCATGTCTATGTAATCATATCTGGGGGAGTGGTTAAGTCGGAGCCTAGATGTCAAACACTAACATGTTCTACTGTTACAATAAACATTTGAACACAAGTTGTCTGACTGAAGTGCTCGTGTGCAGATTTTCCCCCTCAAGCTGTTCGGACTTGCATGTATTGTATTGTGTTTTATTTTAAGGCTGCCTTTACACTTCAGATTTGTTAAAATCATGTTTGCGGCAGCAAACTCCATGTACTGATATTTGCGTACTGAGTACTTTTGCTGTATTTTTTACAGCTTACAGCTAACCAGCTTGAGTTCTCCAAGGGCATATACTATATTTACTGGCAGCTCCACTCTGCCAGTGCATCAGTTAGGATTAATTCAGGAGTGATAGATGATAGTCTAGGTCTGAGTCAGGTTGGCTGGACACATGCTGCATCTTGATTTGCAATCTCGCCATGATCTCTGCAGATTCTGAGAAAAGTAGCCAATAAGCATAGATATAGTTCATGTTTCATCATTGTACCAAGGTCATGAAATAGATCCTCATCTATAACACAATCATTTTGAAAACTCATGTGTTTTTTCTCTTGAGTAATGTTAATAAATCATTAACTGATATTAGAAAGAAATGGAATTTGTGGCTTCAATTTAGCTTTATTAGTATGATGGACCCAACCTCATGTTTTAGCTAGTTGCTTTAGCTGTTGGTACATTTCCCAGACACAGACACAGTATTGTAGACAACACAGAAGGTGATACATCAGTGATAAACAGCCATCAACAATCAACTGCTTGAACCTGTTGATTGGACGTTGTAATGGTGTATTCACACTAACCGTTAGGCAATTGGTGCAATGAGATTACATAAATACAAGTTAGTTGGGGCATCAAACTGGCTACCAGTGAGGAGCAGAAACTCTCCTCCAGATGTGGTTAGAGGACCACAGCTGCCCCGACAGCCAGTTCTCCTCTCCTATACTAAAATTGGAAATAATGTGAACGTGCCCTAAGGTGAGGGAGTGATGATTTTGTTGCTCAATGTCATACCTGACGTTCTACTGACTGAGAATTATTTCTCAAAATTTTGAGTTAGTCGGTGTTGAGCTTGAACACAAATTTGCTGTGACTATTTGAGAGAGCTGAACCTGGATCTAAGAAAACCCCACACACACACACTTGATCAAAGATAGGGAAGAAACTCTATACTTAACTGAAACCGCCAAAGTAGCTGTACAATCCTGCTATTTAGCTCAGTGTATCGCAGATGCCATTTTATGGGGGTCATTTTTTGTTTGCTCCCTGCAAACAATTTGTTTCATTGAACTGAGAATGCATAAACCATGTAATCTGAGAAGGGACAAGCCCATTTCAGCCAGCCTCGGAGTCAAATCAGTCGACAATGTGTGGAGAAGCCCCAATGTGGCAGGCGGTGTAGCGAAGGCGAGGGGAGTGGAAGTAGGTGCAAAGACAAAGAGAGAGTGGGATGATTAAAGAAACAACAAGCAAGAAGATGGGATTCGAAAAGTAGGGCAAGAGAGAGAACTATGCAGGAATACCAAAAGACAACTGAGTTATCATGAGGTGCAAGAGAAGCTACATTTAAAATTAAGTCAGTGCTGACATTTAGACAATATCTTGCACAAAGACTTAGACTTTCTTTGTAATGTGACTTGTAAACCACTTGGACACAAAGATCCACAGAGCACACCATTCCCGTATAGGTTGGAGAGCCCAATGTTTTGAAAAAAAAAATTTAAAATCACAGATTCTACTATTGATTAATCAGGCCTTAAAGAAGAGGGAAGGAGCTCATCAGTGGAACCCCCTGCTTAGAAGATGATCAGTGCAGCCTCTACAGTTTTTTTCGGCGTAATTTAGACTCTTGGTGTAATCAGGGCTAACAGATTGATTTCTGCAGTCGTATTCTTTACAACTGTAATTTGAGTTCAGGGAGAGAAGATTTAGGTTGCAGGCTCAGGAGAATTGGATGAGCACTGATTTTATCAAACATGTAGGAAAACTGGACTGCGTTTGTGGTCATTAATGCATTTAGAGACGCCTAAGTCCTTTTCAACCTTTCAGTCGCTGATAATACATTTGTGATGGTTGGTACATATTCAAAACAGCTGCAAGGTGAAACTGGAATGGCATTCAGTAGCATGCACCCCCCACCAAGACCCAACCGTCGCCTTATGACTCCACATCTAAATCCACTAGATCCGGATCATTTACTTGTTTCTGCTGCACAACGATTACATGCATAAATACCAAGATAAATATTATCTGAGAAATAACTGGATTAAAAGACACTTTACAATGTCATAAAAATGTAAGACAATGTTTGCGGGTATGGGTTCTTCCCCGATCCATACTGCATCTTAGCTTCAACCAATCCTGTGCTGGATGCTAGAGGATAAACGCAAGAATAGAATAATAAATGCAACTTTAAAGTAATAGTAGTTGAACACATGAAACATCATACAACCAGGCAGAGAGGAACTGCTCATCAGGTGTCCTCCCGTTCTCAACATTGAACAACTCAACACACTATGAAACAGCCATTGAAGGACCTTGGAAAGAACAGTTGCGTCGACACTGTTGGACAAATATAATTTCTCTTTAATCATGTATGGCACCATTTTCAACTCAGTCTTACAGTTGCTGGAATACTGTGTTCTGGAATACTTTCTACGGAGGTTAATAACGTGTAGGACTGCCTGTATGATGAGGGATGCATGTCTTATTAACTAATGTATGTTATTGATTTAGTTGTGTTTTCTCCTTATGCATGTTCAAGTTATAGTATGGCAACAAACCATGGAGGCTCAGAAACAGGTTTGTGACAAGCGAAGCTGATATTAAATGTCATTTCTCAGTTTCACACTTGAGTCCCTAACATGAATAAATCATCAGACACCAGATAACATGGACAAAAGGTAAACAGGCAAGAAAAAGAGCAGCAGCAACACAAAGGAAGCATAATCCCAGTAAACCTGATACAGAGACTAATTATTAATGAGACAAATCCTGCTGCAGACAATGGCTGGCGAGTTGATAGACAGGTGTGCAAAACAAGCCGGCACACTGAGGGCATCTAGTGGACAGGTGAGGAAGGACTGGGACCGTAAAGCAGACCTGACAAGTAAGACAAGAGATGTAAAAGTTCTGAAACTCAAGATCACACAGAAAGTCAACCACAACTTGAGTGAAAATATTTTCACAAACTTCGGAAAAAGGTAGCAAAACAGTTGACCCATGACAACCCACTGTGATGTGACCCATTGATTCACAACTTCACCTATGCATTCGGTGCTCTACTGTCCATCTTACTGTAAATGGAACCACAATTTACTAAATGAACATCATGCGCTATTGAAGTAGTCTTCAGGATGGAGTTTGACACCATACATTTTTCAAACCCTCTGCCTGGTCATATAAGAGTACACGTGTCGCAAATGCATGTAGAGCAAGTCCAAATCCACTTTTGCTTGATTAAAAAGGTGGAATAAATATCTTGATGCAACAACAATGAAACAACAACAAGACCCGGAATAACACAGATAGACCTGCTGGGGTCATCACCAATTCTGTGAAAGTCACCTAGATTTGATGTAAGGTTATCGTCCATCACCTTCACTGCTCTGGGTTCCATCCAAGGAAGGAACGATTAAGTAAGCTCAGCCAATTATTTCTGTCCTGCCATCATTTTTTGTATTATTACGTTCAATACTATTATATAGTTCTCCTTCCTTGATCTTTCATTATCACAGCAAGTTAAGACTTTGCTCATTTCATCTTTGTTAAATTGTTAATTTGTTCCACTGTGTCTCATTTACCACTCAGTCATTGAATTTATTCCATGTAAGTAGACAGCAGTCAGTAAATTGCCTTTTATATGAGCACAATCGTTGCCAGTTTTCCTTTTGAAGAACAAACCTTCATTGAAGTAGAAGTCACAGCTTCAGATGAGACTGATCAATTTAAATAAAATATCATGATTAGCTCCAAGAGGAGCTGCTGGCCCATTTACGAGTGTATATTAAATTCTGCCATAACGCTAAACTACACTCAAGCAAATGGATATTGATTCCTTGATATGATTCCAGATCTGTCCTATATAGAGGCTACAGTGGGGAGCTTTCATGCTTCCCGCAATGCATTTGATCACTGTTTTTTGCAATCCTCCTTGTTTATTGCTTGTGTCAAATAAACAAATGTTAAGGGAATGCAATCAGGCCACCTTCTGTTTGGGTTGCACAGAACAGGGAAATAATGCTAAAACATTTGTGGGCTCAGTAATCAGTTCCTGTTCTTCCCCCTCATCACCTCATCTTGATACGCATCTCTTCACTTCCCAGAGCTGAGCATTGATTGATTAACTACAGGCAGGCATCTAGTTTGATGCTCTAGTTATCATGCTTCAGAGGTTTCAACTGCCTGTTGGTATTCCTGATACATTCAAAGAACAACTGTGTTGAGTAGAACTTTTGCAGTGAGCACTAGATCATTTACTTCCGTAATCTTCCTTCCTTTATTTGCAGCACCAAAGGTGATGTGTTGTCATCGGGATTCCTTTGATAATTAGCAGGTTTCACAACAAAACTACGGCTGAACTGGAGAGCAGACGGGAAAAGACACCAAGCGAGATCAAATATTCACTAGACTCATCCAGAGCGCAATTGTACCAGTGGATTGAACAACCCAGCAAAGAGTGACTTCAAGGTCCGGGCTTGAAGCGTTGCCATTGATGCGGTAGATAAGATGCAGGTGGGAAGCCAAACGAAGAGAGAGAAGCCACGCCTCCACCAACACACGGACAACACTGAGAGAAAGGAGTAGACAGGAAGTAATACTGAGGTTGTAGGGAACCGAGTGTCTTTGTCATTTTGTAGAGATCCAACTCAAAATCCTCATCTAGTGAATTTAAATGTGATGTCGTAAGGGGACTGCTGGGGCGTGGCCGAGGCCGAGGCCCAGGCTTTTCTTTTGTGATATACACTTTGAAATTATTATTTATTTTTACTCACCTCTGAATTTCGGGAACAGTCTTTGCATGACCATCCTGACATATATAACCTAAAAATCCTCTGTTGAAATGATAAAATGCTGATCATCAATGTGGTAAAATGAAATTAGAAGTTATAATGTTTATACATTATCCCCCATGCTGGTCTGATTGGCTGGTGTATCTAAGAACATATATATAGATATATATATAGATATATATCCTGTGAGTAGCTCTTGTCAGGCTATAGTCAGAACCTGTTACTTTTATTTTCTCACATTTTTGTTCCTGTTTTCTTTAAGTTATTGATTCTATGATTTAGGTCTTCATTTGAATCTGTGATAGCCATGTATGGCTTCGCTAGTGAAGTGAGTATTGTATTATTTTGGTGGCAGGCTCAGAACTGTGGTTTTGATTAGTTGGGGTTGTTTTTCATCTTGGCCTATAGGTTCTCCCTGAAGTAACACTGCTTCTAATTATGTTCTATTATTCTATTGGGTTTAATGTTATCCCCCTTTTTCTTAGACTAGAATGGGATCATAACATCCCCCTAAAACGGAACTTGGTGAAGCCGTCAATAAACTTTTTATTTCAACATCCAGGGGTTACAAAGCAACACCATGGTCTAATCATTTTGTAGGCATCCATGATCAGCTGGATTGAAACCCATTCAGGACTGTGCTATAACTAACTTTGTCTGTTTCCATGTTACACTGAGGGTTGATGTCCCCTGACCCCATATGTCTAACATTACGCAGACATATGGTCATGCCTGCTGCAGTACCTTTTTTAAAGACTACTAGTAAATAAGATTTACCATTTATTTTTTCTTGTACATACACACACACACAATTCACATTTCTGCCACTAGTTTCAATTTGTCAGCCACAGTAGGTGGCGGTAATGAGCAGAGAAAACAACAGGCCAACAAAGGGACTGGAGAAGAAGACTGCAAGCCAGCAAAAATAGGTTAAAGCAGTGCACTAGGCAAATGTATTACACCTTTAAAGGTCCAGTGTGTAAGATTGAGCTAAAACAATCTATTGGCAGTAATCGATTGCAATATTATCCTAGGGATGTTTTCATAAGAGTGCAATCATCTAAATTGTACAAATTCCACTACATCCAACCATACCACTAGATCTCATTCAATTCTAAACACTAAACCTTTAAGTTGGATGGAGATGGAGTTGAAATTTATGTCACTGTAATGTAGGACAGTGATAATTGAGATTAATTATCTCCAGTCATCTGGTATAGCTGTTAGATTACCTTAGTTGACGTGTGATATTCCTTGGCTAGTAGTCATTTTATAAAAAGGAGTGCTCGCTTTCAGAGCTGAAAAAAAGAGGGAATGAGGGAAGATCAGAGATGGATAGAGCAAGAAAAGGAGAGAAATGATACGGCAAATGGAAATGCAGTGGAAGAAAAAGAGAGAGACAGATGGCCACAAAGGAACATGGGTGAGATCAAGAGTTAGGTAATATGGAAAATGGAGCAAGATAGAAAGAGACCCACAGATGGAGCGAGAAAAAGAGAGGAAGCTAGAGACTGTTCAGGGATCCAGGGGAGATAGATACGAGGACAGAAAGCAAACATGAGCATTCACAGAGGGAGATGAAAACAAAATCAAAAGCATTTTATTTTTTCTCTTTCTTCCTTCCCCAACTGTAATCCCAGGCCCACTCTAAATTAAAGGCGGGGGTACATGGCAACTTCAAATCCTACTCAGCTGCTGAGCTGGACGTTTAAAATAGCTGACCTGCTTCACTGTCAAATGAGTCGTGTTTATTTGGATCAGCTTCTAATGAAAACATATTTCCCTAATGTCTTTTCCAAAATCCATCTCTTAAGCTTGACGCGGCTATCTCAGGAAACTCAACCCAAGGGCAGCTTTCAGATAGAAACTGCTGCTTTGAAAAATACACACAGGTACAAATAAAGACGTCTTGGATCGATTTCAGCTGCTGCACACCCACATGTGTGCTCGGTCTGGCAGAGTAGAGCCCAGCTCAAATCAGGAGTAGATTTTAAGGCAGCTATTGTGAAGATTGCATGATGTCAAAGTTCAGGTAGCAGTTTTATGACAGGACACAGAGGGAAATGAAGAGGACATTCAAAATACCCTCTTTAATAGTTAAAAGAACTACAGGATACACAAAACGCTCCTTCACATCAGTCCTTCAAAGTCCTCCTTGGTTAGAAATCTGTAAGTGTTTCGTGATTGGAGGCTGCAGCTGAGTTTGTGATATGATATGAGAAGAAAAACCGATAACTTCTGGTAGAGTAGTGAGCGACAGCCAAAAATAACATTCAACAAGGTGAAATGAAAAAGACAATATAGCTACACTGAAAATAAAAATATGTCTTAAATTAAAAATTAAATAGACAGTTATTTAGTAGAGAAATGTATTTATTTTGTTAAATGACTACTTTTTGTCTGACAAATCATCATAACGAAATTCGGTTAAAAATTGACACATGACCTATATAATGTGGGACAAACGCAGTTTGACTAAAATGTTCATTTATATCATGATAAATTAAATATATACATATACCTACATATATATACATAAATCATAAGCACACTACATTATAGGTCTTTGAATTCATGCTCATCATTAATGTATGACTTGTCTCATGCAGTCCCATACTGCAATTGTGAGGACTGCTGCTCATTAGTCATTTAGTATCAGTGACTTCTCAAACTATTGAGGCAGTGTACAGTGAGACAAAATTTTGATAAATATATATTCATAATGTGCAAAGAAATTAAGTAATGCTTATTTTAACAAACGGATCACTAGCAAACCTGACTGTGTCCCGGGGCTTAATGGTTTATGCCCGTGATCCTGACCAGAGAAAAACAGAGTTAGGGTTTCAGGCAAGGCAAGCACCATAATACGAAAAGCTTTCCAGAGGATCAAGGTAGCAATGCAACAGGTTATATAAAGATTGATTTGAGGTGTTCGAGTGGGGCCAACAGGTAATCGATTAATAAAGGAATTGCAGGTAGTTGACTGAGTCTATGGGACCCGCAGGCAACCAGAGGCCTCACCCAGCCAGCAGCAGGCACTGCAAAGCAGAGAGAGAATGCACACACACGCATGCACGCAACCACAAACACCTTAACTGTTTAAAAAACAGTCCGATATGCATGTCCCTTTTAACTGTCTGGACGTTTTTTTAGTACAAAAAGAACACGTGTTGTTCTTGAAGGTTCTATATTAGTATAAAAATACCTGCCTCTCTCAATGATGCATGCACTATGTCTGCACAATTCAAAGAACAAAATTAATGTTTACAAAAGCGCACACACACACACACACCTGTATGTTTAAATGAGGAGTTACCCACTTATTGAGAAGCTGTCAGCAGATATTGACTTCCATGAAGTAAGAGGTTGCCAATATCGCAATCAAAGCACAACAACAAATGTGACAGCTAATCTGTTCTTGATGAGTTGTGCATCCATTAATACCATATACATCAATGAAACAAATATCAGCTCGGCTCCAGCCATTTAGATCCACAGTGTTCATGTCTGTGCAGCAGTGTGTTTGTGTGTGTCGGTGTGTGTTTGTGTCTGTGTGTGTGCACTAGGGAGTGACAGATCAATCTTGACCAATTAACCTGTCCAAACACAACCTGTGGCAGAGTGACAGACAAAATGACTAAATGTGCAGCAGTAATGTCTGCCACCCACAACAAGAGCTTCATTCTATGTTCAATAAGAGCAGGGACAATGATACAAGCCACTGCCTTGATATGCTACAACTGTGGCGTTTGGCTAATAAAGCATCTCTTCAAATAAAATGTGTTCATTTGTATTCAGATAGTGTCACCCTGAGCCCTTCAGGATAATACAATTTAATTGCATATTCAGAGCATTTTTTTTTTTTTCAGGTAACACTTTCTATGAGGGTAACTGAATTTATCTTTAGCCGTAATGTTCTTGAAATGATTGTTAGTACTGATACAAACTGCACATTGTCCTTTTCCAATCATCCATATGGAACACTCTGATCCGGAGCAACTTACAAGCGAGGGACACCACAAAAGCCCCAGTGCTGTAAGAAAACGCTCAAGTGTTCTTTAAAGGGGACATGTTATGCCCATATTACCACAAGTTGATATGGTTCCTTGTAGTTTTTATGATATGTCTGTAACATATTTGGGTCAAATTACCAGAAGGATAATTTAAAACAGCACCTTTTTACCCTGTCTAAGACAGCCCTCCTCAGATTGACCTGTTTTGAGTGCCCCGGGCTCCCCTAGGGACTTGTGAGCCCGGCTCCCCGGCTAGTGTTAGCTCGCGAGCTAACCGTGCCGATGGAGCCCGGCTAGCGTTAGCTCGCCCGTCCAAGGCCATGTAGCGAGACTCCCTACATGGGCATGGTGTGACTATGATGCTTATTTCGGTCGTAATCCCATTCGACGCACTCTAGTGTGTCGTTTCTGACATAAAGGAACCACAACAAATCGCGGGAGTTGTTTTTTTCCAGAGTTTTTGGGACGGTAGACATGCCAGATACCCAAGTTAACGTGTAGAAGCTCTACAAAAGTGGAATTTTCATAATATGTCCCCTTTAGAGTAATTCAAAGAAACAAAGTGCAGGAGATCATGTAAAGAAAGCTGCAAAGTCTTGCATATTTTGTTGTGCTGAACACCAACAGTCTAGCCTATAGCCAAATAAGAATTAGTGGCAGAGCTCCCCCGTTACTCTGTATGCATTAAAAGTCAGCAGTTGATAATGTAAGCGGTACTTTCTATATTCCACATGCTCATCCTCGGGATTTGCATTTAATGACTCACAAAGACTATCCCTATGACTTTACGGAGTTTCCAGAGTATGGTCTTATAATTTGAGCGCTTGGCCCTACCCTTTCACTCCAATGGCTCCTGCTCACATGCAAATTTGCAAAAATCCTCTGCTTTATTCGGTTGTTGGTACGGATAATGTACCTTAACAAGCACGAGTACCATCCGAGTAAAACTTCTCAATATCTGTACTTGTGATGAATGAAAAAGTTCACTGCTGCTTTTCAAGCAGCGCCACACAACAAAATCTTGTCGTTGCCACAGCCACTCTGTCCACAGGGATACTAACGCGCTACATCGTTATCCATGATCACATATTCTCAGAGTCCACTGGCCGAGCCGCGGTGCACCAAGTCCAGCTAGACGCACACGGAACTCCTCTGTCTCACTCACTCGCACCCACAACCACATCATAATTAACATTGTGTTTTACTTTGTGTGTAAATGAAAAATACAGCACCTCCCTGAAACAAAACGATGACAGGTAGTAAAAAAGTACAGTGGCCCTGAGAGCTCAACGAACAGCAACTTAAGAAAACACATGCAAGTTGACAAAACACAAGCAAAGTAAGAAAACATCTCCATCAATTTCACAACACAACACAACACATTACAGAAACGCACAGCAAATAGACACATGCGCTGCAAATAGACGAACGCGCAGCAAATAGCCCTTGAAACCTTTACTATCAGAAGAGACATTTTGCCCCCTCTTCTGAGTGAGTGGGCGGGGTCGGTGCTCCGAGACCCGAGACCGGTCAGACCGCTACACACACACACACGCACAAACACACACACAAACACACACGCACACACAACACACAAACCCCCGCTCCTGGTATTTGAGGACCTGATACGATGATGATTAAAAAAAGTAACGTGACGTTCAATCATGTTCATCGTTACGTTCACGTTAATAATATGAAAAGTGATTTGTTAAGTTCACCGATCGCGAAACATATGCACAACACTGTACAGTACAGCCACTGCAGAGGGACTGAAGAGCCGCGTTCGGCTCCAGAGCCACGGGTTGCCGACCCCTGTGCGGAACCGAAATTGTGTATTTTCGGTGTATTGGACGTTTTAGTGTCTCCTGTGTCCATCCCTTTTACCTGTCCTCTGGAAACACTTCCGTTGTGTTGTCGCCTCTATTTGCAGCGCGTGTGTCTATTTGCTGCGCGTGTGTCTATTTGCTGCGCGTGTGTGTATTTGCAGCATGTATGACTATTTGCTGCGCGTTTCTGTAATGTGTTGTGTTGTGTTGTGAAATTGATGAAGATGTTTTCTTACTTTGCTTGTGTTTTGTCAACTTGCATGTGTTTTCTTAAGTTGCTGTTCGTTGAGCTCTCAGGGCCACCGTAAAAAAGCCCCAAAAATTAAACACACACATCACATATGGTAAAAAAATAAGAAAATGAAAAATCAATGAAAAAGGTAATCTTAACCCTTTGATACACAACATGGGTCAAAAGTGACCCGATGGAGTTTTAATTGTAAATATCTTATCAGAATTCCATGAATTCCTCAATTAAGTTGTGTTTGATCATCACAAAATCCTATTTTCATTTATCCTTCTTTGCTATATCTTTTAAAATCTATTTTAATCTATGATTAGCTAGCTGTTGACATATTCTCTTTTAGCTAGCTAATATTAGCTTATGTAAGCTAGGTCAATTCTAGCTAACGATAACATGACCTAGCTATCTTAAGACAGAGGAAATGCAAATTATGATATGTGTAAATCAAAAACAAGATATTATAATGAATACTTTGTAATATTAAATGATTATATAAATATATTTTAAAAGATATAGCAAAGAAGCACTGCTTGAAATAACATGTGAAATTAATACGGGTCATTTTTGACCCCATTTATGCTTTAGAAGGGGAGTGATAAAAAATGATTTTAATAAAAAAGTTAAAAAAATGAATTGACTGCAAAGATATTTACAATTAAAATCCATCAGGTCATTTTTGACCCATGTCTGTAAACTTGATGTTAAAATACAAAAAACATTTAAGTTCATAAATTGAGAGATAAAATGAAAATAATTATTTGTGGTAATCAAAAACCAGATATTTAAAGAATACTCTGAATATTAAATGATGAAATAAATTGATTTCCAAAAACATAGCAAAGAAACACTCAGCTGTGCATGAAACAACATTGTAGGTCAATATGGGTCATTTTTTACCCATGTTGTGCCTTAGAAGGGGTTGCATAGCTTGTGTATCCAAGGGTTAAAAGGATGCAAGGATTGCATCGATATGAGACCTACGGTTTTTGTTTAGTTAAAATACGAGTGCAAAACGTTGTCTGGCTCGAAGGACAAGTAGCTTTGGGTGTAATCAGCAAAGGAATGATAGGATATCCCGTTAAAATGGCTGATGACGTTTCCTAATGGGAGCAAGTACAGCGAAAATAGGATGGGACGAAGAATTGGAAGCTTGTGGCACTCCGCACATTAGTGGAGATGCTATTTCCAGTGGAAACTTCTCTATCTAAGAGATAAGACTTGAATCGTCGAATGGTAGTTCCGGATATGACGACACACTGTGTTAGTCTATTGATGAGAATATTATGTTCACTGGTGTCAAATGCGGCACTGAGGTCAAGGAGCAGTAATCACTAGCATCTGCAAATATTTTAAAGGGGAAATATTATGATAATTCCACTTTTGTAGTGCTTCTACACGTTAATTTCGGTATCTGGCATGTCTACCGTCCCAAAAACTCTGGAAAAAAACAACTCCCGCGATTTGTTGTGGTTCCTCTATGTCAGAAACGATACGCTATAGTGCGTCGAATGGAATTACGACCGAAATAAACGTCATAGTCACACCATGCCCATGTAGAGAGTCTCGCTACATGGCCTTGGACGAACGAGCTAATGCTAGCCGGGCTCCACCGGCGCGGTTAGCTTGCAAGCTAATGCTAGTCAGGCTTGCAGGCTAACCGGGCCGGTGGAGCCCGGCTAGCGTTAGCTTGCTGCTGCTAACCGTCAGACGTTTAAGTGGCCGCATAAACAAGGGACCCCCGGGACACCTCTAAACGTTGACTCAACAGTGTGGAAGGATGCTGCTGCTGTGCCAGCTAAAGTTCCCACTGCTCCCACTGCGGGCTACGCTGGGGAGCTGGGGCTCTCGCAGCCAGGCTCACCAGGGGTGAGGGGGGCGGGGCACTCAAAACAGGTCAATCTGAGGAGGGCTGTTTTAGACAGGGTGAAAAGGTGCTGTTTTAAATGATCATTGTGGTATTTTGACCAAAATATATACAGACATTTCATTAAGACCCCAAGGAATCATATCAACTGTGATAAAACGGGCATAATATGTCCCCTTTAAGGAGAGAGGTTTCAGTACTGTGTTGTTTGCAGAATCCAGACTAAAATTAACTTTAGAAAAGTGTAATGACTGCAATGTCCTGCTGCACCAACTGTACATTGTGTCCCAATTGCATGAATGCACCTGCACTAAGCGTGTTCTGCAACAAGATGTATTCAACTAGTGTAACATCCCCCCCTCCCCCCGCCCTCTGTGCTTTTCTGAGACACTCACATGGCTCTGGTGACACTGAGCTGTCTAATCACCATGCGGTGGCTCACCCTGCCAATTACCGCGACACAAAGTGACTTTCACGACCTGGTGGGCGCAGCATGTAGCCAGCTAAGTAGGAATTATTCACCCTACGTGTTCAGAAAGACCTTGGCCGCAGCACTGAGTGGCAGTCACATGATGCTCGGGCAGACACGCAGGCGTGTGAACTCGCACAGTGACTTGGATAGAAATCAGCACACGTATGCAGAGTGTGTGATACAAACGTGTGTGTGTGCGTATGTGTATTTGTACATCCATGTGACAAGTTCTTTGATTATCCTCCAAACAGCTGATGTGATGACATATATTTCCATGCCTTATTGGCCTGTGAATGGTTCAAGATTATATTTTCAAACTGTCCAAATACTGACCCTTTTCCATGGAAACACATACATGCAGTAGTAATGATCAATATGTGCCTGGACACAATGACACAAGCGCCTCCGAGTGCATCCTTACATCCTCTACTTCCTGCATCCTGTACATTTCAGCCTTCATAAAGCTAATGACTGGCATGTCATTGAAATCAAATCTGGCATTGACCGGCAACACATTCACAAAACCACTGCTAGGGACGGTAAATGATAACGGCAGAAGCCACGGTGGACTGTCGCTGTAAAATTACACCTTTGCCTCAGCATTCATTTTCTGAAAACAGGATGTGAAAGGCTAGATTGAGTTACAGAGTCATCAAACAAACATTTGAGTAGGCAGGAAAAGGGATCCTTCCTGTTTTCCTTCATCAAAGCTGAGACCTGATATATTTCACCATTACTTTTTCAGGGACACAGAATGTGCTCACCTCAGTTATCTACATGGAAATGGGTATTGTAAGAAGAAGTAGGGCTAAAAAAAATCAAAGTAAGAAAAAATGGTTGGTGCCAATTGTATGTCCTGTGTCTGGGTGGCAGAGACACAACATGAGCTATCCCTCCAAAGTATAGTAGTAAGTCCTATGGAGTCACAGAAATCTATTTGAATAATTGTTAGCTGATGTATATTCCATCTTCAGGGTTGACAAAGGCCAAACAAATAAACAAACAAATCAGGAAATGAAACATCAACATTGTCAACATATCAAAAACATTGATGACATTGATTACAATACCTAACCTCCCTGACAAAAATAAAATGGTAAACTGACTCTTGTGGTTTGTTCTCAGCAAATATGAACACATCTTTCTCATGATGAGATTACATACAAAGTCAATTCAAAGTTGTGAATTTTGCATCATCCGAACCGGGCAACACAAACATATACGTGTCATTACCTTCAATCGCTCGACTTGAAATATTTTAACTTGCTCATTGGGGACAGGTTCTGGCAACATGCTAGCAAGTCATCAATGTCACCCCTTATCAGCCTCAGGTAGCCCTGGAAGTGGAAGTCATCCATACAGGTACAGGTACAAGGCGGCAATTGTTGTAGCTTGTAGTCCTCTTCTCTTCTTTTCCAGAGGAGAAGGGCAGAATATTCGCAAGTTGTTTTTACTTGCATTGCTCGCACCAGTACCAAAGTTATACACATATGATCCTGCGGTCAAACTTGCATATGGTGTGATTGCCGCATTAAACACACAAAAAAAACAATCTGTGGTGTGTCTGGTTGGATCAGAGAGAAATATGATCTCTTTTAGCAGCTTGACGACGCCATCTTGGCTCCTTATACTTGGAGCAGCAGGATCCAATCGGATGCAAGAAGTGATGTTGTACTTCACTCTTTGTCCTGAAACAGACTGTTACATATGGCAAAGCAGGACACAAATGCAGTAGCACAAGCAAATTCTGATATAAGTGAATTTGCTGAAGAAAAAAAAAACTGACAAACACACAAGGCAGGAGGTAAAGCAAGAGACGAACACATTGAAAGACATTTCAAAATAAAACAGGAAACAAAAGTACTTTCAAAGTGCAAAGACAAATCCATAAAAGGACAGAATCATGTCACAGACTGATTAGCATAAACTTGCACTCTTTCATACGTGATGCCATGGAAAACAACATACAACCACATCAAACCCGACTCCAGCCGTAACAGCCAAGCACCATTACACTGAAACACTGATTGCTGATTTAATTCCCATTGTTAACTGTGACAATATCAGGACAATCTGATGTATTTCAAATAAAAATCCCTTGAAATATCATATTTACTGTTTTGATTGTGGCAACAGAAGAAGGTTCTTATTCGCCTTGAAAAGATGCCATTGATCTATTTGTTTTAATAATGAATCAATATTTGTCTGACTTTACTATATTAAGTTTTTTCACTTAAAGAGACAAAACCATTATTACCGACATGTAATGTTGTGGTTGTTCTAAGTTGCCTTTCTTTGTTTTGCAGGCTGGATCAAACTGTCTCACACCCCTGAGACCTGAGGTTCCCCACCCCTGAGTTAAAGGGTAATGATTTTTCTTGTTGTCAGCAAATCCCATGAAAAGAGTGAAAAGCAATAAATTAATCTGTCTCTCAATGCTGCCTGACTTTCTAATCATTCCTTGTATACTCAGTGGTAGGCTTACTCCTTCTGGAGACGTGAATCTTTATCAACTGTCTCAATAAAAGGTTTAAAAAGTCACAGGGATTTCCTCACACAACTGGTGATTGCAGTTTTTCAATTTAACAGAGAGGTGTTTTTTGAAGTGCATATTAGTGACAGCAATTTAGCTCAAAGGAATAAGACTGAGACATATTAGGGCTTTGAGTGCGCATACACACTTGTAAGTCAGATACATTCATTATCTGTTTGCAGGATTCAAATTATGCACACACTTGAACCCGACTGCATGTGTTATTTAAATGTACAGTTCTCTCAAGTGAAGTGGACACACACACACACACACACATGCAAAACATAACTGTCAAGACTTGTTACAACAGCCCCTCATTTTCAGCTGATTAATGACTCCATGCATCATTAACCTTCTGACACCATCCCCGGAAATTACAACTCTATGTCCACACACACGCACATACATACTGTATAAACACACAAATAGACTATTGAACAGAGCCTCCGTTTTCACATGTTCAGTATTTAATTATTAGTAGATGATGTTAGGAAATAAACCGACAAAGGATCAAGTGCAAAAATATATGTACACACATACTCACTCACACACACATACAGTTTGCCAGGGCTCATTAGTTTGTGATTATCACATGATTAGTTGTGATTAATAAGCTGGTTGGAGAAAGATGACATAACGAGATGAACATTGATTCTACATTTTCTTTCGAAGTCACAGAGCTGTGAAAAGATGTGAAATATCATTTGACTTTATAAACCGCAGCACCGAGCAAACACTGTAGATTTGTGTATGAGAAGAAAAAAAGTGTGCACTGCAGCAAAATGCTAATTTCAAGTCAAACTGAAACATATCCTGTTAACACTGTGAGACTGTACCAACAGTGAATTGTGTCCCTTTTTCTAAACAGAAAGTGAGTGTTTCTGGTAATATTTGTTGAGCCTCAGGCCTTGGAGAGAACATCTATCATGGCAGTGGCTGACTGAGAGGTGACGCTTGAAGAGCAGCTGGCACCTACTGCGCTGTGGGTCTGACATTTAAAGCAAATAAAAAAGTTTGTTAAAACAAACTTCGCTGTACGTTTCTTTATTTAGTACTTCATCACACAGGGAAACCTGGTCCTCAGCCCTGCTGCTGCTGGCAAAATTGACTATGCTAATCTCTGAATTAAGAAGCATTGCTTTCTACTATTAATTTGTATTACCTGACGCTTTTCTTTATACTTTCTCTCTTCTGTCAATTGATACTGATTCTGATTCACTTCCACTTTCCTACATATTTGATATACTTGCAAAACTTAATTATAGAAATAAAAACCAAACAAGACAGACTTTTTTAACTTGAATGTTTGAACAGCATTTATATTGTAAATTAGACTTAAAAAAACGTTGCCTTTGAAAATATAAGTAGTTCCTGTTTAACACAAATTAAGTTCAACAATATTTAATGGTTTTTTTTTATGTATGAAACACACTCAATAATGTCTGTAAAATCTGCACTTTTAAGCCTAAAATATATGACAGTTTAAGCTCCCCTGAGAAATAACTACATTATTTAGGCCAGCAGTCAGTTGGAGTGATAAAGTGGCCTGTCAGTTCCAGTGATAAGGAATCCTGTAAACTCAGCCCTCTACACATTACTCTGTAATACATGTCAATAGAAAATCATGCAGGAACGTACAGAAAAGAGTCTAACACAAAAGTGCTTAAGTTGTACAGGCAGTTAAGCGACAGTTAACCTTGAGAGCACCGTTGGCCACTTGAGCATCGAACTCGACTTAGTGGCCCCAGCAGGACAAATTGCAGAGACGGCAGTACCAGCAGTCCCCAGGGGTTTCAGTCCTCAGTGATCATGCTTCGCTCGCAAACAATTTTGCTCAATTACAGGAACATTGAGAGTTGATTCCCATGTAAGAGCCAATGTCTTTTTTACAAGTTTGTACTTTTTTTAAATACAAATGGAAAAGGTAATGGGTTAGATCTGGCGTGCATTTACAAAAAACGTTGATGACCTCCTACCAAAGTTGAACGGTAGAGAAACCATCATTTCAATCTCTCTCACTCACATGGTCACCTTGGCGATGGCTCTACGATTTGAGAATGGTAGTCTTGATATCTGCTGCCAACGGATGCTAGACCTGACTAAATAGTTTCTTGCCTTGAAATGCCAATCTGCTCTAAATACAATCACAATACACAGTGAAATTGATTTGATCCTACTGTTTGGTCTACTTTTGTTTGTCTGTGTGATTTTTTTATTCATGTGATTAATTTGGAACTGCTACATTCAGCCCGTCCAAACTGAATCACTGGGTCCTCCTCAATGCCAATCCGTCCTAAAACAATTTAACAATGTTTCACTATTCAAATATTACAGCGCTGTATATAAAACACAATTTAAAACAAGGATATTATAAATTCAATTATAAGGTTCAGTATAATTACATTGAATAAGTGAGTGAGTCATATACATGCACACCTAACAATTGTAGGTCGTTATATTTTTACATTTTGAAGTTAAACAACTGACGAACACCATGTGCTGCTCACACATTGGACAACAACAACAACAACCTCAGAGAATCACTGCTACCAACTAGATCCCTGGGGGACAACCTAATTTTCAACCGGATCAAAGAAACACACCATGTATCCCCAGAGGATTTTATCCCCAAAAACTTTTCTTAAAACTAAACTATGCATATCAGAGGAAACTGCCGATTACATCTCTTTCTCCAGAGTTCATTGCCTGGGGAAAAAGAAAAGTTTCTCTGAAGCACTCCAGTCCTCCCGCCAAGTCAAACAAGTGCAAAGGGTCACATCCGATCATACTGGAACATGTTAAATGGAGAGGAATGGTAAGAAACCTCTGAGGACTGAAAGGAGCCCTGGTAAGAGGAAAAGGAGAATTCCCCCTGCTATCACTGAGAGGGGGAAAGTATGCTTCCCAAAATACCACACCGCTGTCAAACTGAAGAAGTCATAAACGTTAACTTCTTTGTATACTAATTATAACTACTTCTTTAAGTTATAATCTGAGGGATTCGTTGTGACAATACGCTTGTGCTACAAAATAGCTGTAACATGCCTGTAGGCTTAAAACCAACATTTTCACCAAACATCAGCAAATTTAAACAAGTGTTCAAAACAATTTGAATGTTGGACTAAATGAGTATTGTTGCTTAGTTTTATATAACAATGAGCATGTAATTGTATATATATTAAAACTATTGTCATCAATAATTTGTGGCCCAGTCACCAGTGGTATTAGAACTTTTTTCGTTCAGGCTTGGAGTTTTAAAATTAACATTATGGTAAAATGTCTCTGTATTTTGTGTGTCTTTGATTCCTCTGTGTGTCCTATACATTTTATTGGTATGAAATCTTGAATTAAATTTTTTTTGGAATTCCACCATTTGAATTTAACTGATATTATCAACTACTCTCGGTGCCCACTCAAACAAGATATTGTGTGAATCTCTTGACATCGTCAAATGCACCAATTTGTAGTTGGGACCAACATTCCCTGCAATACACCAAAATGATTATAAATACGAATTTGGGGTAACTTTTTACATGTAGAAAAATAAATAGCAAGGATATGAATACTATTTTTCAAGATTTCTGGCGCACCATTTTGTCTTGATTTGATAGAGATAGTGGATATGAAAACAGGAAATGCAGGCAGAGGCAGGGGCTCGACACACTACAGAGATCCTCAGCATGAGACAAACCGCCAGTGTCGGCATCCCAAACCCTCATCCACCAGATGACCCCATAAAATACTCAGGTTTTGACACCTACTGCATATTTAATCCGGTAGAGAAACACACACATATACAAACAGCTCATTTCATATGACAAGCAAAGCATCCTATCGCCCCAAGTCTGCTGCAGGGATGATGCATTTATGTCCACCAGCTGAAGGTTTTACTCATAAACACCACAACACATTCACAGTCATCCCAGGGTTCCATCGGCTACTTAAAAAAATCCCCCCCAAAAAATCAATGAACCATACATTTTCTGTAAAGTATTAAATTGGCAGGTGTGCATCTAAGGCTGATTGTAAAATTGTCATGCACAGTGTCCAACAATTATAATGTCTTTAAAACTTCAGTTCTGAGACACTGCAAGTTTTGTTCACGTAACACCTATGGGAGTTGATTACTTCAATGTTGTAGTATTCATGTAACCAAAATTCAACTCAACTTGTTGGTTTGTGTCAAGGTGTTTTTACTACTTTTTTTTACAGTTTTGGTTAAAAAAATACTTTACATAATAATACAAGTTACCATTTCAGTTAAGTAGTAGTCATTTTTAAGGCTTAATAATAACAATAATCCTAGATGTAAAAAAGAGATATTAATTATTCACAGTAGCTGTGCTTCAAGTTACACCGGGGCAGCAGTAGTAACGCCTTGTGGTAGACAGGCAACATTACAAAAGAAAACCCACAAAGCTCATCACAGAGCCTCATCAGACATGCAAAATGTCTTTAACCCATCTGTGTAAATTAGGAGTAACTGAGATAGAGGCAATGTTGATCCTTTTTCCTTGAAAATACTGGTGTTTAAGTCAACCAAACAACACATAGTTGTATTTGTGGATAATTACTAGAAGAAAATGTTATTATTGTCCCTGTAAACTAAAGTTACATCAATAATTGTCAACGTTAAGATCTGTGATGATTATAATCTCCTATATTCCATTCCGACACAGTGGGAATCAGTAGCAGTTGAACCATTTGTGGATATTAACCTTTTGAGCTGCTTGTTGTATGTCCTATTTATAGAAAACCTAGTGACATAATTCATACAAGTCATGTTTTCCTTAAATGCCAGCGAGAACGGTGTGTCACTGCCATTGCAGCTCGCTCTTCCTCGCTCTACTGGAGGTGCTAGGCAGGAGCTACTAGCGCTAGCTGAATCTGACACACACATTGGTATCACTACATGCGTGGACGGCTGAATGCTACAGCGTCTTCTAATAAGAACCCATGGTGTTTTATGTACTATCACATACATTCAAACTGTGAGCAGATTCATAGCTCATTGGTAAGGTGTTTGTCTTGCACTCCAGGGCTTCATGTTCAGTCCCATTGATGGTGTTGTTTAAATTGTATTATGGTAATATCTTATTAAGCTCATTAATAGGTTTGAATAACTGTCTTTTCTATCGAATAAATTCTTTTGACATTTGGGGTAATAGATTACATTCATCAAGGTCTTCTAAAGTATTAACTGTAGATTTAAAATGGTGCAATAACCCTGCATCCATCCATTCCACTCAAACAACTGATATCACATTCAACACAAGCTTTATTTTCTAACTCATTGTTTATTTCGTTTTTAGAGTGAAGATCATTTTTCAATTCGCACACCACAATGAGCATTGACCGTTCCATTGATGAATCATTCATGTGGGTTAAATGATACGAGTCAGACAAGAGAAGTATTAGCAGCTTTTTCAGAGGCTTTCATGGACAATCGTTAATCTTTTATGAAGGTAAACAGGGGCGAGTGCTCACTGAGGTGGAAAGAGCAGTGAGGCAGGGGGAGAGGAGAAGAAGAGGCAGAGAGGTAAAGAAACTGTAGATGTTCATCAGGTAGAAACAGATGATGATAAGCTAAAATGTCATTAAAGGAGTATTTGCCTGAAAATAACTGGACTGGAAAATGTGGGGTTAATCTTTGTATTGTCACACTTCCTTCAGCTGTGACTGCCCAGACTTCAACCATTGTTTGGATAACTCAATTTTTTAAGTACATTCTAAAACACAAAGATGTATCCACTCTAGAAAGCCTCTACTATTCGCTCCTAATTTGCATAGAGTGGATGGAAGGCCACAATTTCAGGTAAACAGATTTTTTAAATGTATTTAACCATCATGTGAATGCACTGTTTCTTCATACCTGTAGGAGGGGAAAATAATTGTCACCCCCACTTCCTGCTGTGCTGAGCTTGGTGCTTCTAATTGGGGAGTGTTGGGGTCAGTGGGAGGACAACAGGGCCCAATCCCATTTCAACCACTGGGCCAGTTCCCTCTGTTCAGCACTCCCGCTGCTCAGGGTACAGTGTTTCTCTTAAAGATTGATTTATCATGGTCATGGAACATTGTTGCCACATTGTTTGTGCTAAGTAATTAACTTGGTCTACAGTACTCTAACTGATAGGAAAAATGGCTGAAACCTCTTTAACCTTGTAAAAGACAGGATGACAGGGAAAATAAAATGGGAATAGAGGAGAGGTTTAGATGAAACAGAACTGTAAACCTTCATAGTGCCAAAAGAATGTGTTCATGCAAAGTGAGGATGTGTGAGGAGATATGAAGAAATCAGGAAGACAGTGAAATGAAAGACAGTAAGAAGACTGTAAAAAAAAAAAAAAAGTCAGAAAATAAGATAGGGCTACAGGCCATGCTGGCTAAAAGTGGCCAACCTGGCCGATCACAAGTTCAAGACCCCGCTCCAGTCCATTTGTGGCCCACGGGCAACATTCATGCAAGGTCACAGATGGGTCTCGGATTTGCTTCAATCCAACACATCCCTCTGGGACCAAACTCCACATAGACAAGACTTTTTCTTGTGTAATGGGACATTTATAAAAGAAAAGGGTGTCTGTTCGTTGCGCGAGAAATTCCTTTTCTCTTCTTTGTTCTTTTTTATTCACAGCCTACACAAAATCAGTCCTAAAGTCAATCATTTGGAGCAATGGTACCCTTGTAGGCACACCAGGAGTTTGGATTATCCCCATATATTGTTATTTACACATTTGGCATATGTATAAGTAGAAAATGTACCTAAGGTGATTAAGAAGTTAGTTGTAATGATACAATTTGCTAAGTGCAAGCACATGGCCTACAAGATGGCATCTCCCCATTTTTGTTTACATTACCTGACAATTGCATGCTTTTTCAATAGTAATTACTGATGTCTATTTTTCATTTCAAGTGTAAGCAAAGAATGTGAATTGTAAAATATCAGAAAATACAGATGCAAGTTTAATGAATATGACGAATGTAAAACAATATATATTTAGATTCAAGATGATTTAAAGGGCCAATATTATGTAAAAAAACAATTCCGGGCTTTTACTATCCGTTATTAGTTGAAGGGGTCAGTAGGTACCCTCAAAGTATGGAAACAGTCTTAGGGGGTAGGATGGCGTCAGCTACTCCTGCACTCTTCTCTCAGCCACACCCGGCCAGTACCAGTCCAGCCTCTGAACAGCCCCTCCTACCAGCCCCCCCCTCGTTTTGGTGTTTAAATGCTCTTGCTTATCACTCTCAAAAAAACGTTTTCCAGGTTACATCCAAGAAATTATAGATGTCCTACTTCAACAAGTTGTCGAGACCCCGAAACATACGTTGAGGAGGTTCAATGGTCCACATCCCTGATCCACTTTACTCTCAGTATGAGTGACAACCAACGGAAAACGTCATTGTTGGCTATGTCAGTCATTTCAGTCGATGGGCGGTCTGAAACCAACATAACTGCCACCAACATTGTGGAATTCCTCACGTATGCGAAGGAGTCACACAAGGGAATAACCACGCTCACCTTTCTCCCAAGATGACCCTAGCGCCAGCTGACAAAGCTCCTGTAGCCTGATTCCTATAACATCTTGAAGGGAGGGGGAGACAGTTATTGCACTTTATCGACTGAATGTCTGGACCTCTAAGACATTTTTGCAGTGCAGTTGTTATTATAAAATGTTTGTACTTTCTGTCTAAGCTTTTTTTACACAACACAATGTGTGATTTGTGCCTCAAATGTTACATTTCATGAATTTAACATTGCTAATACCCTTTTATATATTGATTGTCATTATTAATTTCAATTTGCATCATGAAGGTACACATGAGTAACAATTTCAAACAGCATTTCTTATCAATCAGAGAAGAATTTCAATTAATGTCTTAAAAACCCTTAAAACATCTCTTTACTGCAGCCTTTAACTACACCTTACACACCTGCATGCTAATGACATTTTTAATCAATTTATATTTGAGTTTATATGGATGTTTTAAATAGAGGGTTATCTCCCTGCAGCACACATGCTCTCTTTCAGTTGGCATCTTGGCACAATTACCACGGCTGCACCTGTAGAGGACAAAATGACATTACTAGTGAAATAACAGCATTAAAACATACTATCACATCTACATGACGGCAACAATAGAAAAATCCTAACCACAAATAATCATGTTTTGTTACATAAACTGAGCTTTTAAACAAATTTTTTGGGGGAACTGAGTTAACTACTTATACATGCAGCAGTGCTGTAACTAGAAACTGTTTCTCTGTTAATTAGCTAAATTTCCTGCTCAAATTTGAAAAACACGACGACAATGTAACTTACCATTCGGATGTCTTGTAAATGACTCTCTGTTAGGGATAGATGTTTCAACCCTTTAAAACTCAGGATGTGAGCAGCCCGTCTAGGAGAATGGAAGCGCAACAATGAGAACAGAACTCCAAGAACTTGGTTTAGAGCTCTGATTTTACTTCCTCACATGATAAAGATACATGGAGTCGATTTCACCACCTCATGGACAAATGGAAGGGTCCCAAGCTCACAGACATAATGGCCGAATGCCTCAAACTATAGCTTTAAATATGTTTGGGTGAAACCATCCCTCACATAGAAAAGGTAACATGTAAACAATTTAATACAAGAGTATTAAAAAAGTGTCTTTATATTATGACATTAAAGAGTACAATAACTCTACATAACTTAATTTAAACAGCTGCATTCGTCAACTTAAGTGGGTCTTAATTTAGCTGAAACACAAACAGAAAAACAAATATTCTTAACAGAAACCAAATATTTAGAATTAATAAACAAAGAGCAGACCTGACTGGTGAGGGAGCGAGTGCAGCTTCTTCACACTTTCTATGGGTGTTTGGTCTTCAGCCGTATCCGTCACAGGGTCTGACTCTGGCTAAAACGTGTAGGGTCTGTTTGAGTGACATCCCCATTTCTGTTTACCGGCTTTTCAGTTCTTGTCCCTTCCATGCCTCACCAGGCTTCAGGGAAAAGGCCTGGTCGTGTGAATTAAAGTGCAGTCAGCCAATCAGCGAGCTCTAACGAATACTATAACTGCCAATTTTTTTTTCTGGCTTAAACAGCAAACATTGTTGTGCCACAAAGAAACCGCAGAAATCAGGTAACAGGTCTTGTTTTTACATGAAAGACTGATTGAGGTGGGTGGCTTAAGACAAAGGAAGAAAAAATTGAGATATTTTGACAGAACAGTGTTAGGAATAGGTCTGAAACAATTTGTGTTTATTTTAAGACTGCAGCCATGGTGCTGAAGCTGGGACATTTACATTTTCACCCATAATTCACAGTATAATACTTGTAGAATGGCTGCAGCTCAACAGATTCACCAACCAACACTGAAGCTCATAAACCAACCCAATGGTCTAACAACCATATTCAATTATTGAAGGACCCATTGGAACAATTAAGAATTGGCCAATCGATTAATCAACCAAGCAGCCAACTGGTTAATGTGGACATAGTGTATCTGTAGATATAATGATATGATTAAAGCATTGAACTGTTTTGCCTCAACATCTGCTTTTGGTTTCTTTCCCTTTGCTTATTTTGTACCGCACTGTTACGTTGTAACAAGATATTTAAATTCCCTTTAATATTGAAGCAAATGACTGGGGATATAGTAATGAGCCAACAGGAAAAACAGAGCCTGCTAGCCTCTTTATGTGTCTTAATGTGACACATGTGTCTTATTGTACTGTTATCAGTAATAACATTTTCTGAACCAAATTAAAAACATCATGATGCATATTAAGGACCCTACAGTGTATAAAGACAAGTAAAATGTTGTTCTGCATGAACAAGATAAGAATATAGCTTTCTACAAAGGGTTAAATATTCTTACAACTTTAACTTGTAAATTGCCACATAAAGGGTCAAATGAATACAGTTGCAATCAGAAATATTCAACCCCCTCACCTCAATAGACATTATAGTGATGTGGATGACAGATAATGACAATAAATGACAAAAAAACCTCATCAAACAACAAAAGATATTTTATTGATGCGTATTTTAGTTATTTTGACAACAGAAGTTGACTTAACTTTGAAGTTCAAATGAAAAATTTAACTCTTTCAACACATGTGCATTTGCAGTATTATTCAACCCCCCAGCTTCAGTACTTTGTGGCGCATCCTCCAGCTTTTATAACTTCTAAAAATGTTTTCGGTAAGTGCGGACAAGCTTCTTACACCTCTCGATTGGAATCTTTGCCCATTTTTCAAGTACAAAAGCCTCTAGATCAGTGATGTTTGATGGCTTCCATGCTGCAACTGCCTTCTTCAAATCCCACCAAAGATTTTCAATCAAATTTGAATCTGGTGACTGTGAATGCAATTCAAGGACGTTCCAGGATCTTTTTCTCAACCAAGCTTTGGTGGACTTGGAGATTTAGCTTTGGATCATTGTCTTGCTGGAAAGTCCAATGATCACCAAGGTTCAATTTGTCAACAGGAGGAATCACATTCCTCTTTAAAATGGCCTGGTATTTCTGTGAATCCATGATGCCATGTACACAATAAAGATTGCTAGTTCCTGCCGCAGAAAAACAGCCCAACCTCATCTTCGACCAACCTCCATGCTGGACTATGGGGATGGTATTCTTCTGGTCATAAGCCTGGCCTTTCACATGCCAGACATACAGCTGGTCCATACGTCCAAACAGTTCCAGTTTGGTTTCATCAGTCCATAGAACTGTCACCCAAAACTCTGTAGGCTTATCCAAATTCCTCCTGGCATATTCTAGTCGACTTTTGATGTTGCTTGTGGTCAAGAGCTGAGTGCGTCTTGGAGCCGGACATTAAGTCCCTTATTATTCAGTGCATGTCTTATAGGTGCCACTGCAACACTTGTACCAGCCTTCATCAGGTCATCCTGTAGGTGTCTTGCAGTCACACAGGGATTTATCTGAGTTGTTCTGACTAAGTTGCTGAGGGTCCTTGATGAAATGCTGGGCTTTCTTCCACGGCCAGGCATGTTTATCTTAACAAAATATACTGCTACACACAAATACTACATCATGCATTTTCCGTGTTGATTTTCTTTATCATAAAGATAAACAACTCATAAAGAAGGCATCCGAAGCAGAATCTTGATCTAACAAGATTCTGTCTACTTTAATTGATAAATCCTTAAAATCTTTGGGGGGTTGAATATTTCTGATTGCAACTGTATGTTGTTCCAGGCTTAATGGTTATGTTAGCATGCCTCCTAGCTTTTTCTGGTGTTACGCTGCTGACAAGTAGTCAAGTAGGCAATATACAATCCTATGCAAATTGAAAAAATATGCTTAATTAAGCGTGAATGCCTGAAAAGTAAGTGATTTGGGTACAAAGTGAGAGTTCTAATAAAGCAGCGCTAAGCTGTTTCAATGAATTTTAGTGATGGCACGATTGTGTCCATTAATCATGGAGAGGTGTAAACAGAAGCAGAATCTGTCTTGGGCAGTTGGGTAAAATACGGAAAATGTCTCTGAGTGAAATGTTGCCGTTATCCCAGAACTGTATGACTTGGTATTATGGGAATTTGAACAAGACAAAAAGCAACGGGATATGGTCGGCACACAAAAGTAATCATCCTGCTCGCTGAAGCCTAGCCCACCAGAAACAGTAGCCGCCTCAGAGATGCATGATATTCTTTTTGTTTACCCCCCCAACAATCTGTTGGTTATGGATGCAGTGAAAATTCTTCTCTCTGAAGTTTCTATTCATCTATTTTTGGTCAGAGTCTCCTCAGCAGCATTGGCTATGGAAAGCAGGACTCCGCAGCCTCAGATCTTCTGCCTCTGGTTTGCTTTGGCACAGAACACTGAGGGGACTGTGAAAACAGTCTTTCTCAGAAAGCTGGTCAGCTGTGAAGACACATTTCACATGCTTTTTGAAAGTGTTCCTTTTTAAATGAGTAGGAGGTGCCGCTGATCAACTTAATATACCTGAAATCATCTCTGATGGTAACAATAATATATGAAGTACTAATTGAAATGAAATGGTAAGTATTTTTTCATTTCAGCCAAGATATGATAACATCGGATGTCTCGGCTGTATGGATAGATGGATTTGCACACATGGGGCGTTTTCTGGTAACACCTTTTGTGACCATATACAATGAGAATCCTCTCATACATCAATATATAAATCAGGTTCGGTTTTGTATTTATAGAGCGCTTTTCTAGTCTTGATGACCACTCAAAGCGCTTTACAGTACAGTTTTACATTCATCCACTCACACACCCATTCATACAATGCATCTATAAGCAGCAACTTTATTGTTCTATGAGGGCCAAATCAGGGTTCAGCATCTTGCCCAAGGACACTTTGGCAGGCCTAAGGGGAAGACTGGGGATCGAACTACCAACCTTTAGGTTGGAGGACGACCGCTCTACCCCTCAGCCACAGTATATAGTATATATACATACATATATCTTTACCATTATCATCATAAATATATTTGTTGTGCCTGCTTTAATATAATGCTAATTACATGATTGTCTTATTTTTGTCTTTTTCGGTTGATTATGTTGGATATAAATTGGGTGAAGATTTGATTAGGAAACTATAGCGTGTTCCTTCCTTATGTAAAAATATCAACAACAACATCTATCGTGGTAGCACTATTTTATATAGACTCTCCTGCATGTTTTGAAAATGTGATTTGTATGCATATCATTATCTCAGTTTGTTGTGTTGTTGTTTTGTTTCCTTTATGAGTCAAGCTATATTAGAGGCTATTTAAATGTATCATCCTCGTGAGTGCATCAGATTTGTCAAACCTTATTGACCTCGTTGGATCCCAAATCTGAAGGGACAGAAACGTTTTTTACACCCCCATTCGAAACCAACTATGCTTTTGTTTGACATTTTTTGCAGTAGTCATTTATAAAAAATGAGAAAATCCCTGAAGTAATTATCACTCTTATTGAAGTCATTCCTGCCGACACTGGCCTGGTGACCAACCTAAACAGTTATAAAAGAGCTGTATTAAGGTCCTGCCAAGGCAAACTGAACATGTACTGCAGTTGTTGGTCCACATTTACAGTTCAACCTGCTCACAACAGGGTGACCTTCACTGGGAAGGAGCCACAGCTGCACTGGCAACATGCAGTGTGAAACAGCTGTTCTTTGATTCCAGCACTGAGACCTGTCCTAGTAAACGCACCACCAGTAAATGAAGCATAATAGGTTTAAAGAGCCACTGAACACTCAGTTATAGCTTCAACATGTCGCCTTTACAACTCCAGATGTATTTGAAGCGAAACATAGAATACAGGAAAAATACACATAAGCATGCATACATTTATAATTATGCTACATTAGGTTTAGATCCCTGCCCCTATTTACATGTATGTGCTCACACAATTGTTCAGATATATTCAATTGTCCAGGGCTGCTAAGGCAGAAGGGACGAACCTATGGCTAAATGAAGCTCTCGAGCTGTACTAAAGTCCTTGCAAGTATTGGCAGTCATCTTGGCATTGCATCCAGGCAGATATTTTGGGCCAACCAAACCAGGCTCCTGTCTTAATGAGTGGGGAGGGAACCGAAAGTCTGGTGAAACCCAAAAAAACTGCATGTTTAGAAAACCGAGCTATGTTTGAAAATAAAAGAGCCTTAATAAATTTGATATTGAGCAGATGATTGGCTTATTAGGGTTAAACCACCCTCTTTGGCGTAACTCTTTGGGATTTTGTCGCTGCCTCACTTATATTATCCAGCTTTACTTAGAAAAGTAGATTTAGCGTAAAGCTTGTTAAGATCCCGGCAATCTAAGTAATTTTTCCCTTGTGCCTCCTGCTTGTGTTTTGGTTATGTCATGTGTTTCCCCCTGTTTATTTATGTTGTCATGTGCTTGTTGTGTTTATGTTGTCATGCCATGTGTGTTCTGTTATTGTCCGGATACTCCGCCCTCTGTTGCTTCCCACTCTTTTTCTCCCTCACCTGTTCCCGATCATCACCCTGATTGTTTGCCTGATTTGTTCACCTGTGTCTTGTCTTTGTTCCCCCTTCTATATAAGCCCAGTCTTCCTGTTGTCCCCTGTCGGATTGTGTCGTTTGTTTGTGAGAAGCTATGTAAAGATTCTGCCATTTTTTTTTTTAAACCCTGTTTTACCTGTTATGGTATTAGACTCTGATTTTTGATCCTCTGTGCTTTTCCTTTTTGGAATTCTGTTTTTGAATTTGACTCTCCGTGCACTTGTGTGCTTTTTGCCTTTTTGGCTCGTTGTTTTTTCTATTTTTGGTCTGCGATTTAGTCCTTACTCTGAGAAAGCATAACAAAGCTCCTCTTTAAAATATTGAAAACAATTTGCTCCTTAAGATGGCAAATCATTTTGTTTCTAATGATTACTGGAAAAAAACGAAAAAACAATGACCCAAAGTATAACTTGGGAGAGATGACAAATATTTCTACTGTTAGCAAATTATTCCGCTTATTTTATGATCACGTATTTAATTGGGGCTTCTCCTGTGATCAACACTGCTGCAGAGGCTTTGAAAAGAAGACAGACTAATTTCTTCTCAACCCTACCCGCTTCATAGCATGCAGTGCTTTGTTTAATATTTGAAATTCTAATTTTGTAATTCTGGAGTCAGGTTTCTTGGGGTTATATAAAATATGAGCTTTTGATTAAGATAATTAGCTTGTGCTGTGATTTAAAAAAAAAAAAACAGCAGTGAAGCAGACTCAGGAGTGAGTAGTTGCATTTTGATTTGAAAGCCACTCGTTGATAATACGACATCCCGAGAGGCTTTATAACCATCTACTGTGGGAGTGGACCATTTCTCTCCAGCCAGTCGTTATACTTTACCCACTGTTTCTCCCTCTATCACTTTCCCCTCATCTGTCCTTGCTTAAGGCCTTAAGTGTGGACTCATTCATGTGAAATCAAGCTGAGTGCACTAAGAGGAACAGGATGCTGCCTCCATATGACGTTGTGTTCACCCTTTTTACAAGAGAAGCCCCTCTTAACACCCCCTCAAGGGGTAAATCTCCACACCTTGTGATGTCTTCGCCAACATTTTCGGCAATTGTGGAGGCCATGGATTTAGACTGTTAATTTTAGGATATGTATTATCCTAAAATAAAATTGTGATAATTCCACAAGTCTCATCTTTTTCCTCATTATGCCTGATACCTTGATAGCTTCTGTTTACTGCAGACACTGATAACCATATTAATATTGGTGTCCATGCTGGCGTTGCCTTGAAGCCTTGCTCTTACAACGTAACCACATAAATGCCAAGCGCACTATGAACCTGTGCCCCTCTTCCCATGTTGTAATGACATGGGAAGAGCAGCACGCGCACGCTTACGGCAGCACGCTTACGGTAAGCGTGCTGCGTCATTTCTTGTTTTCTTGCCACTGGTGGTGGTTACTCTGCGAATTAGCTCCGCTGCTAAACACAACTGTTTCTCTGTAGCACTACGGCTAAAATCACCGGTCTGTAGTTAAACACTCGCACATACCAACCCTTATTCTATCGTGATTCTGTGTTCTGTCTGAGCTCACCCTCGTAGCTCTATAGCAGCGATGTCTTCTCTCTCTCCCTGTTGCTCTCTTGCTCCGAGTGTCTATGTTTACCTACTCCTCTGCCTCCCTTAACAGTAGTGGTACGTGTAATAAATGTAGTGTGTTGATAGCGATGGAGGCTCGGCTTAATGACTTAGAAGCTCGGCTCAGCAGCTTAGAAACTCCGTTAGCTGTAGTTAGCCACCTCCCGCTAGCCGCAGAGCCACCTAGCTTAGCACGTAGCTTAGCCTTAACGAGCAGTCCCCAGACTAGTCCTGTGCAGCCGGGAGCCCAGGGCAGATGGGTGACGTTCCAGAGGGGGCATAGTGCTAGACTTAGAAAGCCCACGATTAAAGAGCCACCAGCTCACGTTTCAAATAGATTCTCTCCACTCAGCGAGGCACCCGCTGATAAACAAACTCTGATTATTACGACTCGGTTCTGAGAAACGTCAGGTTAGCGACACCAGCGACCATAGTTAATTGTATCCCAGGGGCCAGAGCCGGCAACATCGAATCTAAACTTAAGTTGATGGCTAAAACTAAAAAGGGTAAATACAATAAAATCGTAATTCACGTCGGCAGCAACGACTCCCGGCTTCGTATGTCGGAGGTCACTAAATTGAATGTTGAGTCGGTGTGTGCTTTTGCTAAAACGATGTCGGACACAGTAGTTTTCTCTGGCCCGCTCCCTAATACAACAGGTGATGACATGTTTAGCCGCATGTTGTCTTTTAACCGCTGGCTGTCGAGGTGGTGTCCTGTAAACGGCGTGGGCTTTATAGATAATTGGCTAACTTTTTTGAGAAAACCTGGTCTTGTTAGGAGAGACGGCGTTCATCCCACTTGGGATGGAGCAGCTCTCTTATCTAGGAATATTACTAAGTCTATAACATGACAACCCATAGTTGGGACCAGGAAGCAGAGCTGCAGTGCTAAACACTTCTCTGTGCTCCCTCTGGATCAGTCACAAAACCCCATAGAGATTGTGTCTGTTCACCGTCCGATTAAATTATTGAAATTAAACAATAACAGAGCGAGAACTCAACACAAAAATGTAATACAAATTAAAACAACCTCTGAAACAATACAGGAAACCCAGACTTTTAAATGTGGTCTTTTAAACATTAGATCACTGGAAAAAAAGGCTCTTTTAGTTAATGAAATAGTCTCTGATTACAACATAGATTTATTGTCCCTCACTGAGACGTGGCTGCATCCTGATGATTATGTCAGTCTAAATGAATCTACTCCCCCCAGTCATATCAATTCACAGGTTCCTAGAGAAATTGGGCGAGGAGGTGGAGTTGCTGCTATTTTTAACTCCAGTCTATCAATTAATCCTAAACCTAAACTCAGCTACAAGTCATTTGAATGTCTGGTTCTTAGTCTTCCACGCCAATCCAGGAACCACCAACAGCAATCATATTTGCCGTAGTTTACCGTGCTCACAGGGCTTATACTGAATTTTTAAAGGAATTCCCTGAGTTTTTATCAAACTTAGTCCTAAAGACCGATAAAATTATTATTGTTGGTGACTTTAATATTCATGTTGATAATAATAATGATTGCCTTAGCGTAGCATTTATTTCAATACTGACTCTATTGGTTTCAGTCAGTGTGTGCACAAACCTACTCATTGTGGTAACCACACACTTGAACTTGTATAATCGTAAAGTGTCGCAATTGAAAATTTAACAGTACTTCCGCGCAATCCAGTTCTATCAGACCATAATTTAATAACCTTTGATTTTTCAATAACTGAATATATGCCACTAATAAAAAATTAATTTTCTAGATGTCTACCTGATAGTGCTGTAGCTAAATTTAGGGAAATAATCCCAATTAAATTTAAACCCGTATTAGCAGTAGATATAAACAACAAATTCTTTAAAACCCTGAGCTCCATTGAGATCGACCACCTCGTCGATAGCTCTGCAGACTCATTACGATTAACATTAGACTCAATAGCGCCTCTAAAAAAGAAAAATGTCAAACATAGTAAATTAGCTCCGTGGTATAATTCCCAGACAAATGAGTTAAAACCATTATCAAGAAAACTAGAAAGGAAGTGGCGCTCCAGCAACAATGTTGAAAACCTCAGACTGGAAGAATAGTGTTAAAGAATATAAAAAGGCTCTCCACAAAGCAAGACGACTCTTGCTTTGTGGAGAGCAAGACGACTCCAGTGTGGCGGATTCTGATTCATGTGGGCTGATCGTGGTGCTGGTGGCGGACCCTGTGTCGCGTTGGCATTGGGCACGGGTGGTGGACCAGGACCGCGGTGGTGGCTTGTGATGGGTCCTCCTGGTGGGCGGCGGTGGACGGTGACTGAGGACTGGAGTGGCGTCTGGTCTGGATGGTGGATCGTGGTCTAGATGGTTGCTGAGCATGGACTGTGCTTGCAGCGGGACTACTTGGCATGTCATGTTGGGGTTGTCCTTCGGGATGTCTACCCTCATCAATGCTGCTACAGACTTTGATTATTGATGATGTTGTCCTGCACGTGGCATCTATTGCACTTCTGTCCGTCCTGGGAGAGGGATCCCTCACATGTGGCTCTCTCTGAGGTTTCTACATATTTTTACCCTGTTAAAAGGTTTTTTTGTAGTTTTTCCTTACTCTTGCTGAGGGTTAAGGACAGAGGATGTCACAGCCTGTTAAAGCCCTATGAGATGAATTGTAATTTGTGAATATGGGCTATAAAAATAAAATTTGATTGATTGAAGTTCATATGTTTTTATTTGGAGGCAGCATTTAGCTGGTCTTACACTTTGATATGAGCCTATTCTTAACCTGATTTCTACAATAATTTTAGAGTTGTGCAGTGTTAGTTTTGCAGTGTACAGCACAAGATGCTCCTTTTTAAGGTCAGAAACTTTCTGACATTTCAAAAGTTTGTCGGCTGTCTTTGGGCTGGATGAGGAGTGCTTTGGTGATTCCCACGTCTGGTTCCAATCAAAACACAGGGGTCTTTCTGTGTAGAGTCTGCATGTTCTCCTGGTATTTGCTTGGATTTTCTTCTGCATAACATGCAGATTGGGGATTCGGTTCATTGGAGACTCTAAATTGTCCATCGGTGTGAATGTGAGTGTGTATGATGGTTGGTCTCTGTATGTTATGGTGACCTATCCAGGGTGTCCCCTGTTTTTTCTCAAGGACATTGTGACACAAAGCATCATATGGACACAAAGGACAGTCTGTTTGGGCTGAGCGAACAGCATACGTTATCTTGTATTTTCAGAGCCGTTCTTAAACTTCCTGAACTGAATCATTGTTTTGTCTTTGTTAATGTTTTTTTGTTGTGCGCACAGGGACAACGAGGATAGGTAAGGTATTCCGGGGTCTATATATGACACACACGTAGGGTTACTTGTAGTTAATACCCCAGGTTAGAGTGAGCACCACCCACTGTACTTTTGGGTGCTAACCACCTGTAAAGGGGGGGTGGGTTTCTTTGTTTTCTTTGGTGCCACTGACAGACCTTGCTGATCCCTGTGTTGCTTTGTTGAAATAAATACCTTTTTTGCCTTATATCGTGTCATGGATTTTGTGTGACTGCACCCTCGCGTCCCCAGACATAACATTTATGTTATGTACCACTCCAAGCCACCAGGGGGTGTAACACACCCCAATAATTATGAAATATGTGCTCTTTGGCATTAAAATCAGGATGATTATGTCAGTACTTACTGAGCTAAACCTCAATAGCCACTGTGAGCGATCAACCAGAACAGGTGATTGTGGTGCCACACAATACAAAAAAACCTAAAGATGCATGACAGTTCAAATCTCATCTGAAGAATAGGCAACCCATGTTGACTATTCACTCGTTTATCCATCCCCTTTTGTGTTATAACCTCAGTAAGTTGCTACTCTATTTTATCTACATCTTATAGGGCAGGGGTCTTCAACGTTTTTCAGGCCAAGGACCCCCAAACTGGTGGAGAGATGGCGCAGGGGCCCCCTACTATATATTATATAATATTGTGTTTTTATATTAAACTGGGCCTAGTGCCATGTATAAACATAGCTACCCTGTTAATGTGCATACAATACTAAGCTATTCAAATATTACACGGGTTTATATATTCATGTTTTTAATTTAAACATGTGCAAGGTACAGGGTGGCCATGCCACTGCCATTTATAAACATACATCTTACATACAAGACTCAGCTATTAATGTAATTCACAGTCATGTTTTTATTTTAAACATACATGTAGAAGAGAGTGAATCCTCAAGCCATCTGTTGATGGCACACATACTCCCACATTAGTGAGAGGTCAGACCCTGATGGGTAGCACATAACTTATCTAATCTTGGATGGATGGAGGGTTAGGGTTGTCAGGCAGAGGGTCAAATCAGCCTCACAATAAGATGGATGCATGTTAATGTGTATTCAAAGACATTTAAATTTGTGTAGAAAAAATTTGTTTGAAAATAAATAAAAAATTTGGATTTAAAAACAAAAGATTTAGCAACCCCCCTGCTGTACCTCCGCGGACCCCCTGTTGAAGACCTCTGTTATAGGGCATTCACAACTATTATTCATCTTAGTAGTTGTCGACTATTCCCAAAAAGTAGCTGAGTAGTCAATTAATTGTTGAAAAACAAAAATTGCAACCCTGTTTCAAAATGTGTGTGAGGGACAGGACGTCTGTTGGCAGGTGAATGAGTGTTAAAGCCTCCTCTGATTGTTGTCTCCCTTCCTTGTCCTCTCTGTTAGCGTTTGATACTTTTGCTCCTGTTAGCATTAGCTTTAAGCGATTGTAGGTATGCAACGGATCAACAGTAGTTTATTAGCGGTCGCCTGATAGTGACGTAGGGGGGGAGTGACGTAGGGGGGGGGTCCAGCCTTTCTTATTGGGTGAGGATGAGTCGCTAGAGGAAAGTGAAAGAAAAAAAGTGCAGCGAAGGAAGGAGAGAGGAGAAGCCAGTGAGACAGCTCTGCGAACCTTACGTAGTTGACGTGGAGGTAGAGAAATCACTCGGGACTACTGCAACCGGACCTTGGAGAGACACGGATCAAACGGAATAAACCCCCTTTGTGTTGGCTTGATTTAGTTAATTTAGATACATTATTGTCAGGGCCCTGCCTGGCTGGCACCCCAGAACAAAAACACATACCAAGTAACGTTAAGCCGTCACCCCAGATGGGACCCGAGAATCCTTGATTTGGGAAAAAAAATTAATAATAATAAATAGAAAAAATATATAGATTAATTGTTAGGAAGTGAAACAAAATGATTGATAGCACATGGACCTTGTAAGCCTTCTGGATGAATCCTGTATATGCCATGCTGGGAATGAGGAAAACAATGAAGGAACCAAGTATACACTATTGGAAATGGAGCTTTGTAAAGAAGCAAAACTAGATGATCCATTGACACCGCTACAAATGGACTAACTCTTGAATGGAAAGGAACAACAAACAAACAGAGAAACCATGTGATACACCCACTGTTTACATGGGCATCCCTGAGGTAGTATCTGCCCGACAGGAGCAGTACCAAAAGGAACTCAAAGCTTGTTTGGGAAAAACATCAGAGGAAATTGCATGAGCAGGACGTATTCAGCTAACTGAATAGGAGAAAAAAATGCTGAACCATCAACCATCAGTTTACTATTACCATAAATTGGCATCTCAAACAGTACCATGCTGAATTATTGAAGGACCTTAAATCTGTCTTTACTCCAATGGCAACTGCACTATAGCACCTGGAGGAGGAAGTGACTCACTGCGCAGTTAATATCAGTGCCCTATCTGGGGAAGTATCAAACATCCATTTCATTTAGCTGACGCTTTTATCCGCTTTTAAGTGACTTACAATAAGTGCATTCAACCCCGAGGGTACATACCAAGGATGGCAAGAATCAAGAAAGTATAATTTCTTAAAAATAAAGCAAATCTACAAAGTGCTATAAGTAAGTGCCATTTAAGAGCTACTAAAGTGTAAGTGGCAGTAGCATAACAACTGTGGAAGCTTTGGTGCGTCTTGGCCAACAATTGGAGAAGGATAGAGAAAATCAATGCCACTATAAGCTAGGGAAGAAACTGATGCAGAAGCCAACAAACCGGATATAGGTTCTCCGCCCTCTCAGACCAACCCACCTGGAGCTACTCAGGTTTACTGCTGGCGCTGTAAAAACTCACATGCTCCATATGCTCCACCTATCTGAGAATAACAGGTTCCAAAAGCAGTTATTTCCACTGACTAACCAAGATATACAAGCACATCCCACTCTTATCACATTCACTCCCCATAGAAAAACACCCTTTCCCTTTGACTTTGTGTTCCTTTCCGGTCTACAGTTTGATGTGTCAGAACACCTACTGGTTCAAATCTGCCAATTAAAGAAAATACAACTTTCTAATGGAAGGCATAATATTCCCTGAAATCACACACCCTCAGGTGTATTTCTACTCTGATGTGGCCTCTGCCATGGCGTTAGAAAACTCATCCTCAGCTGGTTCGGTAGAAAATGGGAAAAATGCCGTTGTCCAGTCTGCTTATCTGGGGGAGGCAGGGAAAGAACAATTGTATCACCAACTTGAAGGGAACTCTGATGTCTGCACCGAAAAAGTTGGAAGGACAAATGTATTGAGGCATAAAATCTTACTGTTTGATGACTTACCAATCAGACAGCAACCGTACCGCTGTTCACCTGGTAAACTCCAAGAAATGAAAACACACATTGCAGAGATACTATCAGATGGAATTATCACACCTTCCACATCACCGTATGTTGCTCCAGTCGTGCTGGTACCAAAGAAGAACAACCCCAGGCTCGATTCTGTGTGAATTACAGGAAGGTCAATGCCAAAACAAAAACGTATGCTTACCCCTTCCCAAATATACAGGAAATCCTGCATGGTGTATCTGGATGACATTATTATACATTCACCTTCCTTCGAGCAGCACCACCACGACGTTCAAGCTGTCTTGGGTAAGTTGCACGAAGCGGGCCTGACCCTTAATGTGAAGAAATCTAAATTCTTCAGGACTACTCTGAAATTCCTTGGCCACGTTGTTTCGGTTAACAGATTGCAGTTGGATGAGGACAAGACAAAAGCAGTTCAAGCATTCCCCATGCCAAGCAATCTTCAAGAGCTCCAGAGGTTCCTGGGAATGGCTGGGTAGTACCACCGTTTTGTGGCCAATTTTTATTAAAATTACTGACCCCAACGCCCTCAAGAACGGCGCCAAATACAACTGGACCTCTGCTTGTCAAGCGTATTTTGAGACCCTTAGGCAGCATCTTGCTTCACCACCAATCCTTGGCCACCCTGATTTCAGTCTGCCCTCCATTGCGTACACTGATGCTAGTGATGTTAGAATTGGGGTTTTGGCCCAACAAAATGGACTGTGGAATGAAAAGGTCCTTGCTTTTGCTAGCCGCACTCTGAACTCAGCAGAGAGAAACTACTCCACAACAGAACAGGAATGTATGGCGCTATTTCCTGTAAGGGAGAATATTCCCTGTAGTTACTTATCATTCATCGCTAGTGTAGGTTTTTAAAACACAAAAACCAAGCACCCGGTACATACGATTGGCGCTGATGTTACAGGAATTCACCTTCACGGTTGAGTATCGGAAGGGAAATATAACCTTGTTCCTGATGCCCTGTCTAGAGCTCCTGTGGATGCCAGCCTGGCCAGGTCCCTATTCATGCCACAGTACAACCTGCTAAGAGGGAAATGGCTGAAGATCTGCACATGTCAGATGAGGCTAAATGGAAAACTCAGCAGGCTGAAGCTGATAATGGGCAGCTGTATCAAACCATCCTGGATTCCGGTGACCAACTTGTGAACCCCACCACTAAATTCACAATCCTGGAAGACAAAGTATACAGAGTGATACAGCTTCCTCATCAAACTCTCTACCAAGACTACATACCAACACCTCTTTGCCAACAGCTACTCCATCTCTTCCATGACCATCCACTTTCAGGACACCTAGGAAGGGACAAGATCTATAAGACAGCGATCACTGGTGTATTGTCCCAGAATGAGTCTGGAAGTGTAAAATTATTTCCGTTGCTGCCAAACTGAAAATCAAAGACGCCCTGGGAAATTACAACAGACCACTGCCAGTTGTCCATGGGAAATGCTAGTGGTAGACATCATGGGACCCTTCCCTCGGACTACGTTCTTTCATCAGGGGCCCCAATTCATTGCTCCTATGTGGAGAGCAATCACAAATCTTGGGAAAAGTATTTACCCGAGTTCCGATTTGCACTCAACACAGCTGTCCATGAATCCATTGGAGTGACCCCCCCAGAGCTCAGTGTTAGTTGGTCACTTAAGGGCCTAGTGGACGCTGAGCTAAACCCACGCTTATTCATCCCGATGAATCTGCTTACCACCAGATAGGGTGATCAGATATCAGGTCTGCAACAATTGGTAACCGAAACCCTCCAAAAAGCTAAAGAGCGTCTGAAGCTCAATTATGACCGTTATTGGAGCGACCAAATGTTTGCGGAAAGAGACTAAGTGCGATGATTCGGTTTTTGTTGTTTTTCTCTCCCCCTCCCCTTTTCTGTTCTCCCTATGGAGGTTGTGTATTGCAGGGGGCTTGGCTGGTTCCTGGCTGCAGCGGGCGAGGCACACCTGCTCTCAATTCACCTCATCATCCCTTCAATAAAAGCTGGGCCTGCTCACAACAATGGCGCCAGATCATTCCGTCTAGTCCAGTAGATCTTGTGCTCTCGTTCTTCTCGACCCTCGTGTCTACTCGATTGCTTACTAACTCTTGTGTTTCATTCATCTACCTATACCCTCCGCCTCGCCGCTCTGCTCTTCCTTCCCATCTCATCCTGGATCTCCGAGCCAACCAGCACCCTACCGCCCCAGCTTGCATCTGCTTTTCATTCCAATAAACTCTGTTTATTCATTCTCAACAACCAGTCTGTGTCTGCTTTCGGGTTCAACCTTACCACTAACATTAACACAGAGTCTGGCTAAAAAGTCATCTGCACTCCAAGATGAGCCAGTCCTTCTCTGCTAAAAACAGATCAAACTAAATGAACAAAGTAAGCGCTTGACAGTCAGCTACTGAGGGTATTGCTGCCGGTCGACCTGAGTCACTCACTGACCGACTGATTTACGGAGTGACTGGTGCGATCCATTTTTCATGTGGATTATCTGTTTTTCCTTGGACATATCCTGAAGTGGACTCTTTTTGTCGGTGTTTGTTTTTTTGTTTTTCTCGAATGGATCTAGTTTTATCGTCTCTTCCTTTGGAAAAATAAAGACTTGCAGACCAGAATTGTGGAATCTCCTGTGGTGTTTAGGCTGAAAGACCGCTATAATTGTTGTTGCGATTTTTCTATTCATAATTTTTCTTTTGGTTGTGTGGGAATAACGTGAGTTATGGTTCATACCCCCTTTGTGTTGGCTTAATTTAGTTAATTCAGATAAATTATTGTCAGGGTTCTCCCTGGCTGGCACCACAGAACAAAAAAACACATACCATGTAATGTTAAGCCGTCACAACATGACAGACTGGAGTTAGTGGATCAGTGCCTTTGCAGCTATAGTCTTAATGATATCCTGTAGTGTGGGCATATTCAAAACAATTAATCGATCATCAGATTTGCACTACAAGATTGTCAGCATTTACCTTACTCGTCCATCAGTCTCCTGATGTGTATCACATACATTACCCTGTCAAAAGTCCACTTCAACACCTGGAGAGAAGAGTTGGGGATTCAATATAGTCACTGCTGAGGAGACATTTCAACCCTGACCATTACTCCTGTAAAATTGATGGTCACTGCTGTATCAATCCATATAACCTAGTCTCATGATTAATGGCAGAGTGTACTGGTGGGGGGACTTTGCAGCAGTGTCCATCCTCACTGAGTCTTTAAACCATCTGCTCTGAGACCTGACCATTTAAATGCCAGGCCAACCCTGTTAAAATGTTGGCTGTAGGATCGCTCTCTCTCTCTTTCACATTATCCCTCTCACTCACTTGCATTTTCCATCGCACAGACCTATATCCATCCTTTTTCCTCTTTGTCGCTCTCTGTCTCTTCCCCTGAGGTGAAAGTACCAATTATGATAAAATGAACCGTGACAGTCCAGACATCTGCTGAAGAGTGGACTCTATTGAGGGGATTCATTCTGTTATCTCCTGAAATACTTCAGAAAGATGAACCGAGTGGGCCAAGGACCAGGTCAGGATTGAGGCTTCATGCACATCATACATGATGTATACTGTATGTATATTCCTGTCAAAACGGAGTATTCTGATATCAACAACAACGTCCTTAATACAACTACCACTGAATTTGTGAAATAACATAAATAACGTCAGCCTTGGTTCCGTCCAATGGTTGAGAATAAAATGTGAAGAACAGGAGGTTATGGTGCAGGGCAAGGTGTTTTTGCAATGAGATCATTACATAAAATATTAATGTAAAGATGTGGATAGATAAAAAAATATACTGCTATCAGGAAGCCGCATGAATCCCCTCAAGAAACAGGTCCATCATACTATTTCCCAAACACATTACTAAAGCTGGATCCTATTCAGTTGACGTATTTTTTTGTTTTGTTCGCCATTGTGTATCTTTTGGAAGTGATTTCTTGGGATCAGCATTGTTATGGAGGTGTACCCATGAGAGTGGACAAGAGCCTGGTGATTTCAATCTGCTTTGTTGGGACAGAACAAATGGCCTAAGGAGAGCGGGAGACCGGAGAGGATGTTGAAATGAGAACTTACGCAGAAGTGTTTGCAAACATACGTTCAATTCTCATGTACTGGGTAGATGTCATCCTGTTCCTGTGGTCCTGGTTGTGTGAGACTCATCTCTAAAGCTGTAGGTGAATCTGTGTGTTATATAATAAGTCCATACAAGTCTAGACGCTTCTTGCTGGTTGTATATCTCAATAGCTGCTGCCATCATTGGTCTTAAGCTAGGAACCATCAAAACCAAAACTAGAAGTGGCTACGACTGAGATTTCAGAGACTCAGAGCAGACATCAGATCCTTTTCATAAATTGTACACATCCTTTCAGTGTAATAAAACCACTTGACTGCTGATTAATAAGTCATGATTAGCGATGCTATGAATAAGTATTAATTGTGTGAGTAATTGAAGATGCTTGTTGCTCACAGTAATTTCACTAAAACATAAGGGGACAAAATGTATCAAACAAAGGTGTGATAATACTGCATTTGTCATGAGGCATAAAACCATGATACATAAGATAAATCCAATACATAAAACTTCCACACATCTCAAGGAGAGCCTTTTCTATCATGACAAAATGAGGGGAACTATATTTTATTTCTGTTGTAAAACCTTTAAACCTCTGGTTTTAAAGAGGTCGTACAATCCATTACTCTGTCCCTCAGGAACACTCACACTATCTCTGTTCACTTCTGTGTCTTTTAAATAATAAAGCCCACTTATTTAAGTATTATTAAGTGGTTTCATTTGAATTGAGATTTGATGTGTGTGTGTCTGTCACGTTTTTTGGTCAGAACCAACTATCAAAATTGCTCAGCAGATGTTGGAAGTGAACCCACAAAGTCCTGTTTGGTTAATTTAGTTCAACTAAGTTAGTTCTACAAGAGTCTGACTGATCAACTGATCTGAACCTTTTCACAGCCATTAGTGTCTGTATTTATGTTTGTCGATATCCAGCCCCACTTTTGCACGACCATATGGTCATGGTCATTGTTACGCATATACATATAACTTTCATCATTATCATCACAGTCTAAAGTCAATTGAAAAATGTAAAAATACATAACCCTTGAATTGAAATATAACAAAAATACTGCTTATACTCTGTGTCAGGGGGGTATTGATCAAGAGGGCGGGCACACAGTGGACAGGTCACCACCATATCACACAGAGACATACAACCATTCACACTCTCACAATTCAATTAATTCAGACTCTCCAATTAACCTAACCCTAATCAGCCTGTCATTGGGCCGTGGGAGGAACCCAGAGAAAATGATTTATAGCCCACTAATGCTGTGATTTACAGCAGGAGAGCCAGAGCAATGGAAAGAAAACGCCAAATAATGGTGGATGTGGACCTTCATAGCCAGGCAAACTTGCATAATACCCCAGATATCACACAGCAAGGTGTGTGTGTGTGTGTGTGTGTGTGTGTGTGTGTGTGTGTGTGTGTGTGTGTGTGTGTGTGTGTGTGTGTGTGTGTGTGTGTGTGTGTGTGTGTGTGTGTGTGTGTGTGTGTGTGTGTGTGTGTGTGTGTGTGTGTGTGTGTGTGTGTGTGTGTGTGTGTGTGTGTGTGTGTGTGTGTGTGTGTGTGTGTGTGTGTGTGTGTGTGTGTGTGTGTGTGTGTGTCAGCCCTATGGATGAATGTAAAGCAGTGTTAATAGATCGCACAGGGAGGAGGGTGGCCCATATTCATCAAACAGCTTTTCTCATTAAGAGTTAAAGGCAGGCCGATGGAGGCTGAGGGACGGATCGATGCACAGAGCCAGGGATCTTTAACCAAGATTGTTAGCGGCTGGCTCGACTGGGGAGAAGAGTGTAAACACACCCACGCTACCAGTCTGAGATTACAGAGAATGTACACAGAGCCAACATGCAGAGGAATGAATATATATACACACAGGAAGACACACGCAAGACAAGAATGAACATGTTTGACCCCAAATTAAGTATAGTGTCCCACACACAGACAATATGTAGGGTACATGTTATGAGCAGATGACCAGCGCCTCACCAGCTCCTCCGGTATGGGGTGAACTGCGGCGGCATGATTCCCTCTCCGCAGCGCAAGCAGCTGATCCCTCGTGTATACAAAGTCCTGACTGCCCTTTTGCGGTCGATCCGTACGTGTATCCATAGGACATAAATATATCATATGGTATTGGTAGTTTCGGCCTCGCCAACGTACATCCAACACTATTTACCGTATAAGCTGGGTGGTCATCTATGATAAGGGTGGGTGGAGGGGGCTCCGCAGGAGGACTTAGGGGACTGGTCGACACTGGCTTGAGGAGAGACGTGGAATGTAGGGTGAATCTTCAAAGAAGAGGAAGCTTAAGTCTCACCGCACATGGATTAATGATCCGATCGATCTTGAACTGCCCAATATACCTAGGGGTCAATTTCCGGGATTCGGTCTGGAGGGGCAGATCCCGGGATGATAACCAGACCTTCTGTCCAGACTGGTAGTCAGGAGCAGGGGTACGGTGACGGTCAGCCACTCACAGATTGCGAGCAGTGGTGCGGACGAGGGCTGCCCGGGCCTCGCGCCAGACCCGACAAGCACGTTGAAGATGCTCCTGGACGGATGGCACTGCCACGTCAGTCTCCTGGGAGGGAAGAGTGGAGGTTGGAAACCATTAGCTGCCAAGAATTGAGACATACCTGTGGCTGAGCAGACCAGGGAGTTGTGGGCATATTCGATTCAGGAGAGGTGTGTGGACCAGGAAGCCAGATGTTGAGCTGTCACACAACGCAGGGCCGCCCCCAGATCCTGGTTTGCCTGTTCTGTCTGGCCGTTGGGCTGTAGATGGTACCCTGATGATAAACTGGCCTACGCCCTCACCCCCTGGCCGAACGCTCTTGACGTCCTGGCGGAGAACTGCGGACCCCTGTCCGAGACTATGTCCACTAGGATGCCATGTACACGGAAAACGTGCATGACCAGTAGGTCTCAAGGGCGGATGGTAAGTTGGATAGTGGAATAAAGTGTGCCACCTTAGAAAAATGGTCTACGATGGTAAGGATCACCGTGTTCCCTTCAGAGGGAGCAGGCCCGTGATGAAATCCACCACTATATGCGTTGAGGGATGGGTAGAGGAGGCAGCAATCCCGCAGGAGCCTGATGCGACGCCTTGCTTCGGGCACAGACAGAACAGGCAGCGACGAATTCCCTGGTATCAGCCGCCATGTAGGACCACCAGAAACGTTGTTGCAGTAGGGCCAGGGTCCGACGAAAACCAGGATGACAGGAAGTCCAGGAGGAGTGTCCCCATTGAAGGACTGGAGATCTGACAGCCACAGGAACAAACAACTTGTCTGGAGGACATCCTAGTGGAACTGGCTGATCCCTCTGGGTCCCCTGGACCACACCCTCGATCGCCCGTCCTGCTGCTCCAACCACACAGGAGGATGGCAGTATGGTGCTCCCCGATGTTCCTCCACAGGGAGAGCAAACTGACGTGACAGCGCGTCTGGTTTTATGTTCTTCTATCCCGGTCGGTAGGAGAACGTGAAGTGGAACTGCCCCAGGAACAACGCCCTCCGAGCCTGGTGCAAGTTGAGCCTGCGAGCAGAACAGAGGTAAGACAAGTTCTTATTGTCAGACCAAACAATGAAAGGGTGAGTGGAACCTCAAGCCAGTGCCTCCATTCCTGTAGAGCCAGCACGACCGCAAGGCGCTCCCGGTTGCCAACGTCATAATTCCTCTCCGCAGGTGAGAGCTCTGCTTAAGGTCAGAGGAGGTGCGCTGAGAGAGCACGGCCCCCACCCCTGAGTCAGACGGCATCCACCTCAACAATGAACTGTACAGCAGGGTCTGGATGAATTAATTCAGGTGCGGATGAAAACATGTTAACAGAATTGACACAATGACATGACTGACTTCGAACACACAGCAACAGCTGCGCTCACTCAAGGAGATTTATTCACTCAACACTCCAATCACACCACAGGTACACACCCACACCAACAATCACAGGTGGCCGTATTCAATTAATAAACAAAACAAACATAATACAAGTTGAGAGCACACTGTTAACACAACTTGAGTCTAGCAAACGCACCCTGCTGGCGACCACACAAAAGGAACCTTAACTGAAATCAGCTGGGTAAGCGGTGTGGCAACTCTGCTATAGTCCCGGATAAACCTGCAGTAAAAATTGGCAAACCCGAGAAACCTCTGAAGCTGCTTTCTTGATCTAGGAGTGGGCCATTCGGCCACTGCCTTAACCTTGGCAGGGAAGGTCTTGATTAGCCTCTTCTCCACTATAACACCCCCAAAACTAACAGATGACGCCTGGAAATCATATTTATATGCTTTAACATATAGTCAGTGTTAAAAAGACTCCTGGAGAACAAAGTTAACATGTACATGCTCCCGAAGGTTGCGGGAGAAAATCCAAATGTCATCGAGGTACACAAACCATACAATTAAGCATGTCCCTTAACAAATCATTAATAAGAGTTTGAAAAACAGAGGGGGCATTAGTGAGGCCAAAGGGCATGACGAAGTACTTGAAATGTCCAGGGGGAGTGTTGAACCCTGTCTTCCATTCGTCCCCGCCCTAATTCTCACTATGTAGTACCTGTTGCAGAGATCCAACTTAGTAAAAATGGTTGCTTCGTGAAGGGGACCAAAAGCAGAGTCAATGAGAGGGAGGGGGTACTTGCTCTTCACTGTAATATCATTAGAGAAGCGACTTATCTTTTTTTTCCACAAAAAAGAAGCCCGCCCCCAATGGAGATGACGAGGGACGAATGAGTCCAGTGGCCAAAGAGTCCGTAAGGTAGGTCACCATGGCCTCTCTTTCTGGTTTGGATAAATTATAAAGTTTATTTGATGGGTAAGGAACGTGGGGAAGCAAATCAATACCACAGTCTTTACTGAACACCTCCCGGAGGTGATGATAAGCAGTGGGAACCGAACTGATATCCACTGGCTTGGGAGGGGATGGTGTGGTAGATAATGTGGAAGGGATGGTGGAATGTAAGCAGTGGGAGTGACAAAATAAACTCCAATTAAGGATGGAGACGGTGGACCAGTGTATGTGGGGGTTATGAAGATTTAACCATGGGAGACCTAAAACTACAGGTGATCAAATAAAAGGATATAGCTTCATGATGGTTACCGGACAGCAGCAGAGAAATGGGCATAATGCAGTGAGTGACCTGAGCCAGGAGCCTGCCATCCAGGGCAAATACCCTCTTCGGGTGAGAAAGCAGCAAATTTTGAGGCAATGAAATGGTCATCTGCCCCTGAGTCAACTAGGATGGACAGAGAACGGGAGGTCTGATCCCTCGAAACAGTACCTTTTAATAATCAGGCGGGGAGGAGACGAGCAGACAGAAGTATGGCTCACCAACGTTCCTCCAGTGGTTGGTGAGGCCCCCCTTTTGGCAGAGATGGGCAGTGCACCTGCAGATGTCATCCTGCCCGCAGTAGATGCAGAGTCCATGGAGATGAAGATGTTGATGTTCCTTCGGAGTGAGTCTCGTCCTCCCCAGCAGCATGGGTTCCTTGGTGCAGGGAGGGGAAGGTGTGGTCCGAGCAGGAAATATGCCGGGGCATGGCGGTGGCAGCGGGGAGGGCATAAGCTCCCGCTGAAGAGGGCTCATTGTCTGAATCACGGGTGGGTGTGGCTAACCTTCCCAGATCTCTCCCTGTGCCGCTCGTAAAGATGAAAATCTAACCTGATAGATAAAGAAATTAACTCGTCTTACGAGGTTGTCTCATCACGAGCAGCTAATTCATCCCTCAACTCTTCTCTAAGTCCCTGGAGATAACCCCCCTGGAGTGCTATCTCGTCCCACCCGCTCTCAATAGCAAGAATACAGAAGTCTATGGATTGTTTAACCACGGAGTTTTCTCCCTGAGGAAGAGACAGGAGCCGGCTACTGGCCTCCTTGCTGCGCAGAGGGTGATAAAAAACTTTTAGGAATTCCTCGGAGAAAGAGGAAAACGAAAAACAAATCGGTGAGTTACTATGAGAGATGGCGCGTGCTGTAGTTACTAGTCAGCTGTTCCATCCGGCGGCCAATCAGCGCCACGTTGGAGGTAAGGTCATGAAGAGCCTCCATTACCTCGTGCAGAGCCTGCTCGTGCTGCCCCACATATGTTCATTGGGAGAATTTTTCCGCGTCTGCGGGGTCCTTGTATTCGCCAGATTATTCTATTACGGTTTGAGTTAAGGTTTGGACCTCGAAGCAGACACGAACGAGTAGTTGAGGATAAATGAACAGAGTATATTGGCAGGAGAGGCAGATGCAGGCTGGAGCGGCAGGATTCTGTCTGGCTTGGAGATCCAGGACGAGATGAGGATGAGGAGCCAAGCGGTAAGGCACACAAAGGTTCTGAGTAGATGAAGGGAACATAAGGGTTAGTAGATAGACGTAAAGACCCGAGAGTTGAGAGTGCAACAGCTACCGGAGTAGACGGAATAATCTGGCGTCGAAGTGGTGAGCAGACCAGGCTTTTATGGAGGGAATGATGAGATGAATTGGGAGCAGGTGTGCCTCGTCCACTGCAGGCAAGAGCCAGCCACGAACCCCTACCAAACAAAATGCACAGAAAGAAACAAGAAGGGAAGGAGGAGACACAACAAACAACCACAACACCAAACACAATCCTCACAGAAAGAAATCAGATTAAAGGCATCAGGTAGTGCTCACCTTTTCAACGGTGTCCCACAGTGAAAGATGTGATGTCACTTCAAGTTGTAATGTTTGTGATTGGGCAGGGTACCACTGTTACTACGAAGTAGCCCATGCATAAAAATTAGATAAAAAGTTAGAAAAAAGTGTGGTCTTGGTTCATCATTTAATTATTTCAGTAATTAAGTTGTGATAATTATAATCCATACATAGATTAGGTCCAGAATTGTAATTTTTTAATGACTGATGTACTAGGAAGGGACCAAATGGTCTCAAGTGGATGGTGGGTACACAAAGTGCAAGACTGTGGCACCAGAGCTTGAAATAAGGGAAATGTGGTGATTTTGATAAAAAGCTAATATACTCATTGCTTGTCAGGTCACTGCATGTTTTTCCTTTAATCAACCAGGACAGAGCCTAAAATGTACACAATAGTTATATAACGCTCTCTGTCCATCATCTATAGCGCTTTATCCTCTTCAGTGTCGTGGCTGGAACCTCCAACCAATCCCAGCTGATATTGGGGCTAGAGGCGGGGCCCATCCTGGACAGTGTCATAATGGATTAATGAATCATACATCTTACATTGTTTACAAATGACGGGAAACAGCAGCTGAGAAAAGGCAGCAACTTCCTCAACTGAACTGGAGCTTTTTCCTCGAACATAAGCTCATGATGCCTCATGACACCCACTAACAGGTTCTACCTGAGGTTTTTCTGTAACCACACCTTCATTTGTTTTTATGTTGTCAAAGAACGTCATCACTACAAAATAGAGATTTCTCAGTCAGCTGACGTGACCTTTTGACACACACAGAAAAGAGCCTGTTATATCAAACCAACACTTGGCTCTGAGCATGAAACTGGAACATCACAAAACACATTTTATTTGTGCTATATTTCTAAGAAGTAAATCCAATGTTAGGTTGTAACACATTAAAACCGTAATAGGCCTCTTAAAAGTCTACGCTGAGGTGGAGTAGAAATAGGAAAAGTGTCTCGACAGTATTTTATTCTGCTGGAAATCATCTTTTATTAATCCTGACATTATTAACCTGTAATGGGTTTTTGTCCAGTAATGAAATTTATGGCAGAGATGACTGTTGAGTAGGGGCTGTCTGTTTCTGTCTATCTATATCTGTCTGTCTGTATGTTTAAAAAGCTTTAAGATATGAGTTTCTCGATAATCAGACAGAGGACCAGAGCAGTTTCATTGTTTGGCTAATAATAATTTTACTTCTATAGCGCTTATAGCGCTTATCTAAACAATGTTACAAAGTGCTTGACACAAAAAATGCATGGCCAAATGAGGAATGAATTATAATAAAATGTATTCAGTTCAGCTCCACTTTAAGAACCAAATCATACCATAATAAGGTCAGGACCTTACATTGTTTGAGAAACCCAACAGTTCCCACAATGAGCAGGACTTTGGCGACAATACAATGTGGCACCAGGACATCATGCTTGAGGAAGATTGTGTACTGTGTTGAATATATTTGTTATGGGTGGGATGGAACAGCTTTATGTATTTGGTTGAACAGCATTTGTTTTATTTTAAAGTAAATTTTTCTGAATACATTTAGAATCAATCAGCATTCATTTATATGGCACGTTTCACACAAACCAAATGTAACACCAAGTGCTTCACATAAAAACAACCCCCTCTACACACTCATTCACTCTCAAGCTCACATACAAAGGGTTTAATAGTGCACTAAGAAGGATTTTCAGAATAAAAAGTGATTGAGGAAATGTTATCTCACCAATTTGCATCGAGTAAACACAAGAGGCAGATTTAATAAAAAGAAAATACTAAAATGCAAAATAAAATATAAAAGGTGGAGTGGTTAAGTATAGTGTTAGAATACAAATTCTAAAAACCCTAACCCTATCAAAGTGTTTTTAAAGCAAAATTAAAAATAGTTAATTATAAAATAATAATTTAGCTCCTTTCAAACTGTCTACCAAATGAATCAAAATGTGAATGCGTTCTGAAAGAAAACAGTTTAATGACACTTCTTAAACATATCTGCTTTTTCTTCAAATTCATGAAACAACATAGTCTAACCCACAAATATGACTTTGTTCTATAGATAACGTTACAATTAGACGGTGTACGGTCAAAGTGATCAGTCAACGTGCTGAGGAGAGAAGCTCGCCAGCAGTTGATTCCCCTCGGCCATGCCTTGCCTTGCTGGTCATGGTGCGCATCATCTGAACTGATCTTGTTGAGACCTCATGTCATAATTTGACAGGCTGATAAAAACAAGCTTCTCTATTTATTCACTGTTAAAATTAGATTAAAGGAATAACAAAGGGATTCCCACTGTTTACATGCCAGTTGCTACAGGACAACAGTAGTTGGTGGTCTGGACTCTTTCGCTTGCTACAGATACGATGCACAGGGATGGGAAATGATAACTACACATCATCTAACACTACAGTTTATCATCGTCAACACACCTCTGTCTGTGGCTGTTTCTGACCTGTCTGAATCCTTGCCTAATTTTACAGGTGACCTTTTCATCTAACAGTCTGAAGCGTAGACAGAATGGTTCTGTTGTTGTGAAGGCGTCTGACCAGGGAATCTCCTGCTGTGTTCTTCATAATGTGTAAGAAAACTCAGGAGTGGACATTTATTGAAGTACACTAAAAATGGCTTTAAGTGACACAAAAAACCCAAATTGTCGAGCTGATCCTCGACGTCTGAGGAGATGCAGCTGATGTGCCTGTAGGACAGCAGAAGCTGAAATAAGTCTGTTCAAGCTCAGTCATTGGTAGATAGATGTAGCTTACCTGAAATTCAACACCTTTTTATTTTAGAGCTTCAGCCTCTTCTGAGGCATCGTCTACGTCCGGATATTATTTCATAAAAGGTTTTATTTTGACTTTCATAGACACTCCAGTCCACTGGCAGGGAACTTACACACATTAGTCCAATTCTCCAATTCTCTTCATCAACTGTCATATACTGAGTATTTTTTCATGAGCTGATCATTTTTGTTCCCCTGTCCTGGTTTAAATCTTACTTGGCTTATGATGTTGACACAGAACATGAGCAACTGGGTTGTTTATACAACTGTTTCAGTTTCCTATGATTCTATTTGTGATTTCATTTGTGATCATCTCAGGCACTACTTTACAAGACATACTGTATATACAGAAGGTAGATGCATAATGTGATTGATCAAGGAGGGTGTGTCCTGTTGCACAGACACAGAGGAATAACTATTGTATTGATGGGAGCTACCTGCATCTTCTGTAGCTTCTCTCTCAGTAGCACAGGATATAAACACTTTGAAAAATCAGGAGAAATGAAATACAGAGTGCTAGGCAGCTGCTCACAGATGCTCATGGCATCTCTGTTCTCCTATGAATCTTGCACTTGAATGTTGTCGAGATGTTCTGAAGGGCATCATGCTGCAAAAAAAATAAAGAAAAAACAAACCATGTAAATGTCATGGGAGCCCAGGCCAAGGACATAAATGGTCCATGCGGATGGTCAAAGTATTTTCTTGCACTGTCCCCTATACTTCCTGTGCTGGATCTGTGCTGGACATGACATTTCCAAGCCAAAATGTCACAATGTAAAGGATAACCTGCACAATAGGTGGTTACATGCATTGCAGCATTTTTCATTTGACTTTTCAGACTCCTCGATTTGAAGTCACTCCTTAAAAGTCACCAGATTCATTAAAAAGGCACGAATATGACATTTCCCCTGCTCGTGGAAAACAAGGAGCTGTTTTGTACAGTTTACAAGAGGGCAAATTGCTTGTCTCCATTTCAAATAGAAGCGCTCCAACAGTGTGGGCTTTAAAGGAAGGCAGATGCAATGGAACCTGCACACACACGCACACACACACGATCTACTGGTCCTTACGAGGTCTGTGTATATGCTGGAAAAGGTCCTAAGGAGGTAACAAAAACAAGTACACACACACAGACAGACACACAAAGACTAAATAAATTATTGTGTGTGGTACAAGTACAAAGGCACACACAATTGTATATGAATCAGATTCACAGACACAAACAGCACCATAATTGTGATACACAGGCGAACACACACACACTTACACAAAGTCAAGCACACAAAAATGATTATTGTTCAGTTGAGAGGTCGGTTCCCAGAGTTATGGTTCCACCTGGACTCACTAGCAAACTGTTACTGCTTCTATTTCTAACCACACAAACACATAAACAAACATGGAGCTAGGCAAGTCGTAAACCATCAGACGCACACACAGTGGTAGTGGGCTCATTCCTGTGTCAGCCCATCTGGTTACGAACAAAAACAAAAACAAAAGAAGTGACAAGCAGGTCTTCTGTGATGTTATATCTTATTCAAATTTAGGACCTAACTGCGGCAGCATTACTGCTGCTGCCTCCCATGTCGACTAAAAAATGGATAAGAACATGACTTGAAAGGATGAGGAATGCAATGGCTGGCGCAACATTTTACAGGTGCCATTTTGAACACAGGTTTCGGGCAGAGACGCGTGAATCAAAAGCTGGCTTGATGCATGGTGGTGTCAGCGCTGCAGAACAGGTTTACTGTTGTGCAGCCTTTTCACAGTGCTCAGGTGAATGATGCGACCGGATATCATTCCACTGCTCATATTTTCTTTCTATTTATGACTGAGCACATGTTTTACATTCAAGTCATAAAGACAAACACCAACCGTGCCCTGTGTGACTCAAAACACATCTCACACAGTATGACATGTAACAAACCTACACAGTCATTGATGGTGTGCAGTCTAAAGGCACCTTTAGAAAAGCGCCGAAGCTCTTCAGTCTTTTTCCGACACTTAACGTCTGATGAATCGAACACTATGAGATGGAAAATTGTAGCCAGCTGTTTTCATTGTCATGTTCCACCAGAGAAAAACATTTCTTCACCTTGTTTGGTGAAGATAGTCGAGCATCAGCAAGGTACTTGTTGACTTTGTCTCTTCAAGTCATGATGGCCATGCTTGTTTTAGAGGGTAGCTGCTGCCCACGGTTCTGTGCTGACTGACTGGCACGCTAATTAGCTAAAATGGTAAATACCTGCAAACTACTGTGTACTCGGAACTCTCAGGGGGTCTGACACTAGCAGCCTATGATTCAATGTTGAAGCCACAATTGCAAGCTGCATCTGCTTGCCACTTTTTGGGGAGTTTCACAAACCAAAAATCAACACCATTATGGGCATGCTAAGTTACGAGTGTTTAACAGTGTTTCCAAGGACTTTAAGAGAAAAAGACAACCATTCACACCTGTATGTGTTACAGACACAGCAAAGATTTAAAAATGAGATTCCCACTTAAGAGGGGCTGCTGGTGTCAGGGAGCGTCCCACTTTTGATTATAGGGTGTTAACCTTTTCCCATATTTGTAAATGTTATGAGAAACTGTTGACTCTATGAAAGCATCAGCCCTGCAAGTTCTAAGACAGTTTTTTAAACACTTGGCGGCATTATGAGCATTGGTTGCTGATGCCTTAGGGTCAGCAACCTAAAGCATGCTATATAATCAATGGAATACAGACTATTTCTTATTAAAGAAATGTTCAATTGCCATTAAATAACAATTAGAGGAAGCTTCCCAGCCTTCGCTGCTCGCATTTCCCGACATGAATCACCATGAAGTGCAGCCGTTCAGTTCTGTTGGTGAGGGTGTGCCCGCTGTCTAAAAATCGAAGGTAAGGGCATTTCAGCCCTAATGGGCAGCAGTCTACGGCTTTGTTTTTCATGAGGACCGTGCTATGTGCACGTTATGTTTTGAAAATGTGTGCTGATCGTCCAGTGTCAAGCGAAACTTTGAGACAAAGCACAAAAGAAGTTTCAAAGATCAGGCAAACAAGGGAGAATCCTTCAAACGTGCAGTGTCTAGGTATGGGAAGCATCTCTCTCAAAGTCTTTGCCACTGACGAAAACCATGCGACAGAAGCAAGCTTTTGCAATTCTGAATACGAGTGTGATTGGTGGGGTTAATGACAAACTTAGTATTGCATAATAATGAAAAACATGTTTCTTTAAAGTGGTGTTCTATATAGCCAATATGGATGGAATAAAATGATGTTTGTTGGAAATATGAATGTGGTTCAATAATTCAACTTATAATAAGAAAAATATTGATATGGCACACTAATTAACAAGAAAATGTCACATTGGCACTTATTGTCAATAAGGTTGCCGACCCCTGATGTAGATGTTCTCCTCTGCATAGTGATGGTTTTGTTGCAGTTAAAAGCATGTAAGGAGTAGACATTGTAAGATATGATGATTACACCTGAGTCTAATTAAAGTTTTTCCATTTATGTTGACAAAATTCTGTCCTCTGTCTTTATGGGAGAGGTCATGATCACCTCTACAAAACCTGATCCAAGCCTAGGTAAGTGGGTGACAGCACACTGGGCTGTACAGTGTGAACTGAAATAGAGAGACATTTCAACAGATATGTATTCTGAAAACCCCTGCACATTGATCAATATTTATTTACACCACCAACTGGAGGACCAGCCTCTCTGATGAATGGGGAAACAGCGGGTAAGAAACGTCAACATGCAAGGATTGAATTTGTCTGGACTGACGAAAGCAACTGACTACCAGTGATGAATTCAACATGTAAGAGGAATTACTGGTGCTGCTGACACTTAGAGTGAGTAATAGTTCTACCTCATCATCATCGTGACCGATGATGATGAGGTAGAACTATTACTCACTGAAAGTGAAAAAAAGTGAAAAAAATCTGTCGTCTTCCTTTCACCATTGCATTTGTAATATTTTCTGGGACTAAACGACTAACTACAGAATTGATGATCTGTTAAGTCATGAGCATGACCGGTGTACATGAAAGAAGTGTTACTATCGCCAGAGACGTTTTCTGATACAAAGTTAAAACCCTCATATAAACTGAGATGATTTTCACTTTAAAATGCCTTGTATTGGTGTGGCGGTAGCTTTAGGCTAGAGGAGAGTGACACCTCGAAAGAAGAGTGTAGGAAGCCTCCCTCAATAAACTTGAAGGACTATCACTAGACAAAGGAAGTGGTCTACAGCTGCACTTATCAACCACTTACAATGCAATGTTGAGATCCCTCTACAGGCAGTTTAACAGCCATTCACTCCATGACTCATGTGGCCCTGTAACTTCTCACATGATAGACTGGTGGGTCAATGACTCTCAAGGAGTTAACACCCCCACTAGAGGTTAAACACCTGGGACTCCCAACCCTCAGATAAAACTAAAGAAGGGTCGAGAGGGAAAACGTCTACACATCTGACATTAAAAATATCAAAACGAATAATCTCATCTGAAATCTCTCACTCATACCTCATTCCTAAAAAAAAAAAAATGTCATCATTTACTTTGCAGATTAAAGTTCATTGAGAACTGTTTAACTGAAAATTAGGCTATTAATGAAGGCTGATCTCCTCCCTGAGGATCTGATCACTTTTAAGTTTGCATACAGTACTCCTCAAGGAGAGTTTCTCAAGGCTTTCTCATGGACTAAAATAATATGTATATGAAAGCCTGTAATGTTCTTTTGGCTTATCCACTGTGCTCTCTTCCCATGGCACTTGCCTTAATGCCCTCTGTGTCTCTGTGTTATACCTCACGTTATTCCCCCTTTTCATCTGCATTTCATGTTGAAAAAAACGTCTCCCTGCTGAGACATCCGTAGCTCCTCAAGTGCCAAGTTACCCTTCAGTAGCTCGTCCAATTTAACCCCTGCCAATAGTTTTTCCCCTCTCACAAATTGGATTCTCTTCTTTTCCACCGCTCCTTCTTGTCCAGCATTCTCCAATCTCCTCGTGCTCCCTCTTTTCTCTCTCTCACTCAAAGTCTGGCTTTCGTTATTCAAGAGGATGTGGTGTAGCATGATTGCCCATGGAGCGGAGACTTCCGTTTCATTTTTGCATCTAGAAATATCTAACAGGAGAAGTTAATTTACATTTTAATTGGGTTTGAAGTTGGTTTTCACTAGTTTTAAATCTCCAGTGGGAAGCCATATTTTCCTTTTTCTTTTAAGTTTGAACATGGCTTAAACAAACAACGAAATAAATTTAATATAAGTATATGTTTATTCAAATTTCCTTCAGCATCTCTCAACATGAATATAGACATAGGTATTTGAACTCTGGCTCCTCTAGTCTGCATTCAGAAGACACTGAACCCCAAATTGCCCCATAACGCATTTACCATTAGCAACTTTCCTCAGCATCGTTCAAAATCATATTTTTCCTCACACATGGGTAATTGAGGAGTGTGTTTGTCAAAAGTGGCAGGAATTTAAATACTGTACGGCCCAGATGTGCTGCAACTAGACAACCAAGACATTTCATTTACCTCATTATCTCCTACATGTAGCTCACAGACACCTCATCATCTGCTCGTCATAAGGTGAGCTAAATGCAGCACATGGCGTGGTTAATACAGACTCTTTACTTCAATTATTTAGTGAGAATGGCTAACTGTGTTTGAATGTACAGTGGAGTTCCGGGTGCCATGAACTTAACGGGATTGGGGAAGAAGTGCTGAAATCCCCCCAAAATCGTCTGTTCACTCTGATCAGCTCTCCTGTCATGACCTCTCTCTGTAGGTTACCCCCCTCCTTCTCCTCTCTGTCTCTTCCAGGCTCCTGTCGTGTAGCAGTCAGTGATTAGTATAATTCCCCTTCATGTAACAGATGGTGTTTACTACGTCAGGGATCCTGCTCCTGGTAGCGACAGGAATGCTGCCGCCCCAGAGGTCCAACACACACTGCGGGTGGAGTGACAAGTAAAACTGACAAGGAGCTTTATTGTTACACTGCTAGACATGTCACCTTCCTCAAAATATACAACATAAACAATGAACTCCTAGGAGATCTTTGTAGAAGTAATGTCAAAAGCTTTTTCAAACGACAGGGACATGTGAAAGGTGGCCTCTGCTGTTGTTATAGCAACCTGTCACCATAATGAGGCCCAACACTGACTCCATCTTAAGTAAGAAACCAGCAAATCACTGCCTCCAGTTTAGCAAGAGATTTACTGTCAGCTGTCATCAAAATGAAGTCAGCCACAATTCAGCTGCCAGCTTGCCAGTTACAATACCGGAGGTTGCTGTTTAAGTCTATTCTTAGGAAAAGGCCCTCCCCTAAAGAGAACACAGCAATTCAATTTGGATGGAAAATACATTCCAAAAAATCTTAAAACAGATTTCTGGTTTATAAAGGTAAAGTCAAGCCAAACAAGAATGAATTTACCATGGACTCAAATACATCAATCACATGTCCACTTCCCTATTCTTGCAAATGACTGATAATACTAGAAGAGAAGTCTGATTCTGTATTAAGTTTTATTCTGGGGATTCTGCCTATTTTACATCTTCCTGCACTGCACTGAAAAAAAACTGAGTTGCCATTCTACGTGCACCTAGCTACATCCATTGTAATCCAACACAGCAGCTCTGCAATAAAACCTACTTTTATGCAGTTTACTGCTTTCAGTTAAGATTAAGACTCTACTGAGACCACTTTCAATTATGTAGATGGGAAGGACAAAAACTTAGTAAGACCGTACACAGTAACATAATTCAGCAGCACCTAAAACTACAGTCATCAACATGTCCACAGAATTAAATTAGAACCCTCTCCTTACGGTCTCAAAAACACAGCAAGCGTTATAAGTGATTTACCGCAGGGTTGCTGTATTAGAATAATACACTGCTGTATATATGCTAAAAAGAGAACCCAACAGAAACATAATGATAAATGGCAACCAGAAAAACACATCTAATGAAACCAACCCTGTCCCAGCACAGCAGATTATTGGTCTCAGGCAATAAAGTATATGTGACCGGTAAATGTGGTTTCCAGGGGCTTAAGACTAAGGCATAGTTTTTCTTCATTATTATTTATATAAATAATTAGGATTTTACTTTCTTTCATAAAGCAGTATAATAATAAATGAATGAATTATGATCAGGCTTAATTTATAGAGGTTTAACATGAGGAACACAGGTTTGGTGGGACATAAAAGGCAGCTGGTGACACCATTAATCATTTCAGTCATAAAACATTTTGGTCTCTTTTATAAGCCATGTGAGTTTGAAGAAAATCTTGTTGGAGGTCATCACAAGAATCTAACTGGCCTTAAATAAAACATGTTGTTCCGACAGGGCCGAGCCATTTGATTTGATAACACAACAGTATATCAAGGATACAACACATTTTAGGCATACTCAACAATGGGAATCAATCATATGTTTGTTGGACCTTGAAAATTGTAGTGTCCATGAAAAATATACAGCTGTGATTTTGTATAAATGTTTTAATTTAGCTTTATTTCTTCATGGGTGAATTTTAAGAAATAACCAGGGGTAAGATTTTAGAATCATTTAGGAAGGTCAAATAGTCTTTCATTGAGCATCAATGATACAAGGTATCCAGGAAACAAGAGACAAGGGTGGTTTGTTTCCAATCTCCTTTCTCATTTTAATGATTCCTCATCCTGCAACTATCTGATTTATCCTCAGGAGAAATACAATTACCCTAACATATTAATCGTAATTAATGAGCCTTCAAAACACATTCATCCGTACAAGTCATCTTTGAAAAGTGGAAGTATCAGCGGGGCACCTCCCCTAAACCTACAGCCGTCATGGCTGAATAATGTCTCTCCATGAGTAATGGTTCACTTGAATTAATCAATTAAATCTCTAGATCCGTTTGTCTGACATTTATTGTCTGTGTTACATAGATAAGGGGTTAAGTGTTCCAGAAGGTGACAGTCTGTTGATGGTGTGTGCATTTGTAGTCCTGTAGATGTCTTTCAGTCATGAAACTCTCAGTTGGCCATGAAGATGTGGATAATTACGAGGGAAAGGTGCTTACATCATCACGACTGAGGAAGTTCTCCCTACTGTCAAACAGCTGGTCCAACATGGTCCCACTCACTTGGTTGTAAGTAATCAAATAATGTAAAGATGAATGGATGAGTAAATTAGAGCTGCATGATGGATTTGAACATGCTTGAGGATAACAATATGTTTTCCTGATTCACATTGAAGCTGCTCTGAAACCGACCCCTTAGCTATTAGTGACTACAAATGGCCATTGTACTCCAATGCAACCAACCGGACATATGATTGAAACAACTGCAGAGGTGGTTGGGTGTTTGTTGTATTCTGAGATTCGAACTGCTTCATTGATCGAGTTAGTTTTTCACGTATTTATACATTTATACAATCTTGTTTATAATATTTGGCCATCTAGTGGTTATTAGAATGACTTCAAAGGATACACACAGGCAGGGTCATTCTTTAACTTGCTGTTATTATACGCTTAAAGCGGCATTGTGTCGGTGGCATCATGTGTAAACAATCTCCAATTATTGAAATGCCAGGCCTGTTTCAATACTATAGAAGAGAAAAGTCTTTATACGAATTGGCAGTTCTCAGAAACAGAGTGAGATTGAACAGCTGTCCAGGCTAACAGATATGCACTCTAGGTGAAACATTGTAAAGGCAATACAAGAAAGGGTTACATCCCTTGCCAACATAACACTTTACCCTTACATTTCAAATTAAAACGTAGCTGGATATTTTTGCTGATCACTCAGCAGAGGCATTACAAAGAACCAAACTGACTGAACCTGGGCTTTCAAAGTCATCATAAAGTGGTGTGCATGTATATTACAGTTGTGCTGATTCATACTCAAGGTTCACTGACTAACTTCCTACCCCTTGGCTGCAGCAGACTGGATTTTGTTGACATGACCACATAATGGGACCAGTATCAAGCATACAGGTTGTTCATCATAATGGTTAAAGGTTCAGTGTGAAAGATTTATGTGAGAGGGATTTAGTGGCAGATATTGTATATTAAATAATCATTGTGATGTTATTACTAGTATTTAATAATCAAAATTGTATGAAATGTTGTTTTCTTTAACTTTGATATTTAAATACTTTATATTAACATTGGGAGGAATCCAAGAATTAAGATTGTGACCAATAGAAATTGAGTGAGTACCTCTGTCTGCACAGTGAACAGATACTGTAAACCAGTAGCTCTCCAGTGACGAAGTGGTAGCACAGGGAGAGTTTGCTGTAATGTAAGATCACATTAACTGTTTCCATGGTGAACACAACTGCTGCCAAGTTAATCAGGACTTCAATTTTAAGGATAATTTATTATGATGGTTATATCTCCATGTATCTGAGATATTATACATGAAAATTGGACGCTGAAGAGAAAAACATACAAAATTGACCAATATTCCACAACATGTGAAACTATTGGTCAATATTGAATAGTTACATTTTTGTGTCAAAATCGGACAAGGCAGTGATTCAAGGCAGTTTCAGGAAAAAAAGAAAAGGTTCAGGTTGTTGCCAAATCTCGCTGCTGCTCGGAGGGACAGTTTATGAATGCAGCTGACAATCAACTCTCCGCAATGAGGTGTTAACCCAAGTCAGAGGCAGGTCTTAAAAAGGGAATGGCATCAAACTGTGACATAATCAAAAATGCAAACAATTGACTTCACTGTTGAGTGTGGTTCTGTGCACCGACAGAATATGGCCCCAGCTGTCGCTTTTTGATCCCACTTTTCAAGGGCTGCTTGGTGTTATTATTAGAGCACATATGTGGCAGACAGAGACACACAGATGCCACCTGAGGCATGATGAAAGACTCTAGAGATGCGTTATTATGCTAAATTATTCACATATGCAGATGAGTTCTTCCTGTGCTGTAATTGCGCACGGCAGAAAAAAAAAAACAGGTACTCCATTTACAATTACGGTCAGACTGGTTGTGCTAACACATGCATGGCTGTTCAGATGTACCATATGTAACCTGCAAGTGTCTGCAGCAGCATGTGTGTTGAATTGAAGAACTTTAAAAAAAGCACAGCCTAGTTAGGGCACCATTTATTGCCAAATTCAAACGCTGTAAGTCCTGCAACTTTTGTCTAACTTCTCTAGTATTAAGGAACACAGGTCCGGTCCAGGCAGAATTACATTCTTAAACAGTTGATGACGCAGGTTTGACAGAACATAAGAACAGAGAAGACACTAGAACACACACTTGAGTAACAGTAGAACATATAACAAATGCTTAGTTAAAAAAAAGTGTTAATGCTAATGTTACAAGCAAATATGTTCTGCGAAACCACAGTGAACGTGATATGACCATCAAAATCATATCAATCTTGAATCATAGCCAAAGGTTTTACCAAACATTCATTTTTCTCAAATGTTGGTTACACTGTGACCTCACAAAAATACAATTTCCCTTCATAACTCAGAAAATTCAGTAACTCAGTTTTCTGTAGATCTGGGGATTTTATGCTAGTGACAGCTTATGCAGCAGAGATGTGCAGGCTACAGCACACGGAAATATCACTTTTTTTTAAAAGATCATTTGTGGTGTTTTTTAGACTCAACTCATGCTGACCCGAGTAACATCAATTGAGGCAATTTACCAGGCTTAATTCAGTTCCCACTGGAGCCATAATAGGCTATTACACAACTTTGTTCACTTGTGCTCTAACCGAAAAACCTGCAAACAGACAGAAAACAGTTGTTGTTAACCTTTAACTCTATCAGTCTACACAATCTTCAGCCAGAATAACAGTGTCCCCAGAGAGGGTGGAGCATTAGCAGGACAATACAGGGCAGCAGCAGAAGCTCTGGGGCTACTTCTGCATCTAGAGAGACACGTTCCAACATTGTATTGGGTTGAAGGACGTCCCATTATTGGAACAGTCAGTGCCCAACAAACAATCACTCTAGTTATGTGTGTGAATTGGACGAGTCAATAACTCAGCTGAAATGCTGTCTATGTGGAAAAGCCCTACAGTAAAGGTTAGAGGAGCACCTTGCTGACACTCAACTGTAGTGCTATACAAACTGTGGTCTGTCGGTCCAATCTGTCCATACAGGAAAAATATATATTTCTGAAATTGTCACTATTATAGGTTCTGTAAAAACCATTTGGATGTCTTTTGTACTTTATATTTATTGTAAGAAGCACATCTTGAATCAACAATATCCGTCTATCACCTTGTTTTCACCTTGCATTAAAATGTGATTTTTCTGCAGACACCTTATCAGGTTTGACGGTTGAAATGCATTGTGACCAGGATATGTTCAGATATAAATAATAAATAATAAATAAAATAAGCTTACTGGATGCATTGTTCAAAACTTTTAAACCCAGGTGCAGTTATAGGTGGATTGATCGCGATGGTGGATTTGGAAGGTAGGAGAAAATTCTTCTCCGCTGTACATTCTGTGCTGCACATTCCTTTTTATGAAAGAAGCAGAGTATACATGTGTTATGCACTTGCCTATTGCTCTCTTTATAATACACCCTTGAGATAACAGTGAAATGCTGTTCCACTGACTTCAGACAAGGTTGTAATTGGTCAAAAGCACTTTCTCAGGTTCTCATTTTAAGGCCAACATGCCCATGAGCACTCAGCAAATGCACGTGGATCCATCTATCTAGAAAACATGGACGAAAATGTTTCTATCTGAATCTTGCTCTTACACTGGTGCCGGGTGCAAAATAGGGCCAGTGATCAAAGCAATTCATCCACCTCAAACTCCAAGAGGCTCTATGAGCCACAAGTTTGATGATCCGTTATTTTGTAGTCTGTTAGATGGCTCTCTTTACTTTGTTTTTGTTGGTAGCTGATATAAATTATTAAATGTAAATTTGGCATGGTTTATGGGTTATTGGCAGTTTGTTGAACTCTCTGCCTTTCTGGGACAATCTCATTATTTTGAGTTTGTACAGTGAGTATTGGAAGCTCTGAGATCCTGTAATCCTCTGCACTAGGACTTGATAAAATATTATCTCAACCCATCTCATCATAACCTCTTTTGTGTGGAAAAAGAAGGGGGGGGGGGGACCATTCCCATATGAAGCTCATTTGCATCTGGTTATTTCCCTCTGGTGGAAGTTAACAGATTACCATGGCAACCCCCATGCATTCTTAATGTGGTCTAAATCTGTGTCTCTTATTGGCTCTTTAATCAAATTTTAATTAACAATCTATTCAATGCACTCCTTAATTAACACTCATAAAGTGTGTTTGCAGTTCCTTGTTTTTTCTAGTGTTTTCAGGGGCCTATGTAATGTCACTGAACTATAATCTAATTACACTGTTGAAACCAGGAAACTGCCACTGTTTCATGCTGGTATTTACTGTCTCTTACATCACAATTCCCAATAGGACAATAGCACTTTTCATAAACTCTTGATCCTTTATTCAGATAACCTTAATAATAATATTTTTATTTTACAGCAGACTAAATACCTCCTCTTATGAGTATGACCTTCATATGTTACGTTTGAGGACTTTATAGTCTGGCATTATTTGCTTTAAAAAAGGAACCATATTAAAGTTCTAACACCTCATATAGGGTGGAAAAACCATCCTTACCCAAGGTCCTCTTACTAACCTTTTCCAAACTTTCAACAATACACTCATGAATCGACACCATAGGTAAGGTAGCTAGGAGCCCAACTCCGTACCCTGACATGCACCTAACTAGAGGTAAAACTAGAATTTGCAGTGAACTCAATCCATGTGATTACTCGATTTGATGCCATGTTCCATGTATGGTTCTCAGCACAAAAAATCTCACTTAATCAGCTCAGAAGCTCTCGACTTCATCTACAACGCCATCTCTCTTCTTCATTGCATTCACTTCAGTGAAAGTAAATTCTTTCGATGATTCGGTTTCAGCTGCCTTTGTTTGACGTACACACAGTGGTAAAGAAAGGTTATTGCACCGCCAGCTAGTGTTTAGCAGTGTGACTGAAGAGCAACACGCCAGCACACCGGTGTGAAGGCCGACACTGAAAAAGGGTTCAGTGTAGAACACAGGCTGTTAATCCAATGCACAAGTATAGACCAGGTTTTAGTGGTCACCAGGTTGGGATTGTTTCAAGGTAAAGAGAAGCGGTTTTCTGATTTGCAGTTTAGAAATGTGATTTTATCATTAACAAAACTACTTGTTTACCAAACAGACCTCATGGTTTGATAAATCACTGACTGTCTTAGAGGAGATAGAAACAAAACCATGGTCTTCATATAATAAGTAGTATACATACTCCAACGAATAACCTACCAACCAACAAACAAACCCTGGGTTGGAAGCCTGATCAACTTGTCCTTGTAATAGCCACAATAATAGATATATTTAAAATGTCAAACATGATGGAAACAGAAACCACTTGGACATACTGGTGCCTGCCTCTGTCGCAAATCATTCATGTCCTGTCACTGTTTCATGGCTACACTCCAAATAAAAAAAAAAGAAAACATTAAAGTGAAAGAGACTGGAAGTGTTGCGGTGGTTGCGTAACTGCAACATCCTCAGTCCTTGTTACATCAGCAGCACAAAAAGAAATTAGCAAAAACACACACAGCATGTCATCTTATGTGTGAAGCAGCACATAAAATGTCAAAGTGTCTCAGTGGTTGTATAATCTTGTCATGTTGTGTTAGAATGTGGTTGATGAAAACAAACACTGATTTATGTTCATCCTTGACTGATTTCTCATGTAGTCAAGACACAACTGAGATTTTACACAAACACACTAGACATACAATCTCAGGAGTTCAATACTTAAATGTAGAGCTGGGCGATATCTCTTAAATAAAATTGTATGATTATTTACAACTTTTACCTTGATTACTTGATCAATAAAAAATTATTTTATTGGGACATAAATCCAGATCGTTCCGGTAAATTTAATCCTGATTTCCTGGCTGTCGTGTCACGTTATGTCTCGTATTGTGTGTGGCAGATGATCTGCGTGCTCACAAAATGTTGGACCTTTTAAATGTGAACAAAATACGGTTCTCAAAAACTGTCGAACGAATCAAAAAAACACAAAGTAAACGTCAGTACTGTTCAGTTCCTAATTTCTATTTACATGTTTAGTGAGCACTGGTCAGGGCGGCGTGAGGAGGGAGTACATGCAGGGTAATGCGGTACAACACGGTACCTGGAACTGGTGTAATATGATCAAGCTTAAACCCGACAGTCTTTGAATGCACACATTGGGGAACATATTAACTGACATGCGCTAGATTCAGTTGGTTCGAGGTTATAAATGTCAGGTCCACACATTTTGGGCTAATTGCCCAGCCCTACTTTAATGACAGCAGAACTACTATGTGTGATGGGAGAGCAAAAACACTGCTAATGAGGACCATCAAAGACACCTTCATATATGTGTGAGCTTCTTCACCACCGAGCTGCTTCCCTGAGCAGCACAGCAACACACACACATTCACACACATTCTGGACTGATCTCTGATCCCTCCTCATTTCTTTACACTGCTTTGCTCCTCCTTTTGTTCCAGTTAACACAAGTGGCAGGACCATCATTACCCATCCATACAGGGATGTGTCCTCACATCCGACTGTTGAAAAGTCACATGGCGGCTGTGAAGGCAGCTCTCTGCCAAACTGTCACCACAGAGTTTCCACCTTTTTAAGATGGAGATTAAACTCTGCACACCAATGATTTATCATTCAAACCTCTGCGTAGACATTTCTGTCCAAGTTTGCCTCAAGCCCTGCTTCCACAGCTGTGTGGGGACCTTAGTGATTGAATTCATTAAACATAATTATAGAATTAGCCCTGGCCTCTAGGGTTAGTGGCATACATTCCTAGTCCACAGTGAAATTAATTTCTGCCCTGCCGAAAGATAAATGAAGACATTCACAGAGAAGACATTATGGTGTTTTGGAGTTTGATTAGAATGTCTTTGACTTTGCTGATAATGTAGCTGGGAAAGAAAATATCCTTCACAGTTCCAGGTATTCAATCTCCGGTCAGTGTGTGTAATTCAGATGTTCCTGAAAATCAATATGAGCATTAGGAATAATAGACGTAAACTGAGATGCTAGCAAACTGTGAACTATAAATACACATTTGGATTCTGAAAAGAGGAGGACAGGCTTATTGGACCAGGACCAATCAGATTAGAATGTTTTAAATTTTGGGATTTTAGGAATAACAATTGTGAAAACAACCGGCAAAATATTTTTGGGGCAACAGTGTATGGTCATAGAAAGGGTTGTTGATAAGGGTATAAGCTGAAGCCGCTTGGGGTTGAAGAAAAAAGCTGAAAACACAATGTCTGACACTAGTACGCAATTAACTCTTGTTGCAATCATCTGCCTATCTTGTTGCTAAATCTAACTGTGCAGTTAAACAGTACAGCGGCTTTAATGGAGCGTTTTCCTCCCACAAATGAGGACGTGAGAGCAGGTCAGACAACAGAACAAACAATTAAGACGAACTACAGACACTGTTAACAAATAACTGTGTGTTTTGTCATTATAAAAATGCATATTCACATTACATTACTGATTCTCTGTTAACACAAGAGCGTTGATGAGGAAACATACTTTCTTAAGCGACTTTCTTGGAAATTACAAACAACAGCTGGATAAAGATGAGCAATATTTAATCTACAGTAGATAATGCTTGAATGTGTTTTTGTCAAACGTTGGTGTTCAATGTCAAATATTATAACTATATGTAAATGGGATTTGACGGGAGGATACATCGGTCTATCCATTTACATGACACTTATCTGAGGTGTGTTCAAGTCAGCCGAAACAGCATGTTCTGTGTCCTGCCAGGGGGACGTAGCTGGAAGACCTCCAATGGTAGACCCCCAGGAGCCCTCCTGACAGATGACCAAACAGCCTCAACTGGCTTCTGTTTTGAAGCAGCAGCTCTACATCAAGCTCCCAGCAGATGTCAGAGCTCCCTCCTCGCCTTGACTGAGGCTGAGGCCAGCCTCCCTGCAGAGGGTCTACAATAAAACAATAAATCAATAACAGCAGGATGGGATGATAGTTCACATTGGGGGACCAGTCAGCTCTGTTAAAGGATCTGGATCACACATTCATTGTACTGAGATGTTTCTAACAAACTTGGCTTTGTTTGCTGTGAAGCAATGAAATCAAATCTGAGACGTTATCATTTTGTTATGTTTTATCTATTTATTGATGTAAATCATTTTAATTAACTTGTTTTTGTATGTATGCTTTATATATACATTTGGATCGAAAAAAAGGAATTTGTGATAAGCTGATTACTATTTAATCTTTAGGTTCTACTGGCTCCAGTCATTTCAATATCAAATTCAAATACTGATCTGCTTACTTGTGTATTCTTTGTGTATTTGTTTGTTTATCCAAAATGTGCATTTAGACGGTGTAGACTGTCCATAAACATGTTGTGTAAGAGATATTAACTCATTTGTAATCATCAACATCAAGGTTCACATTCAAATGTTACTGCTGTTGCGTTTACAGGTGTCTACATGGCAGTTTACTAATTCTCGGCATTACTGCAGCAATAACTCTTTGAATCTATATGTTTAGGGAATAGGGGTATGCATATGAAGGATTCAAGAGAGATTCAAGATTCAAGATTTTTTATTGTCAAATGCGCAACAATAACATTAAGCAGTCGCTGGCAGTGAAATGCTTGAGTCTCAGGCTCTCTTCTAGCAATGCTCAAGTAATTACAACCTATAAAATAAAACAAAATAGAAATAGACTAAAATAGAATATCAAAATTTAAAATAGAAAATAAAATATATATATATATATATAAACAGCTGAGGAGAAAATAAAACAACAATAGTGCCAATATGCAAATATGTCACGAAGAGGAGTTTAAAAGTCTTATGGCCTGGGGGAAGAAACAGTCTCTGAGCCTGGTGGTGCGGGCCCGGATGCTGCGGTACCGTCGGCCAGATGGCAGCAGGAAAATGTTTATTGCTGAGGTGAAAGGGGTCTTTAATAATCCGGCTGCTCTTCTTCCTGCACCGCTGGCAGTAGAGGTCCTCTATAGATTGTAGCGCTGTCCTGGTGATGTGCTGGGCGGACTTCACCACCCTCTGTAAAGCCTTACGGTTCAGTGAGGTGCAGCTGCCATACCAGGCGATGATGCAGCCAGTCAGGATGCTCTCTATGGTGCACCTGTAAAAATTGCAGAGAATCCTGGAGTCCATGTGGAGCTTCCGCAGCCTGCGGAGGAAGAAGAGCCGCTGTCTGGCCATCTTTCTGAAGGAGTCTGTGTGATGGGTCCAGGTCAGATCATCAGTGATGTGGACCCCCGAGGAACTTGAAGCTGCTGACTCGCTCCACCGTGGTCCCGTTGATGGAGAGGGGGGCGTGTTCTTCTCCTCGTCTCTTCCTGTAGTCCACGATCAGCTCCTTCGTTTTGCTGATGTTGAGATGGAGGTTGTTGTCCTGGCATCAAGATGTCAGGGCTCTGACCTCCTCTCTGTAGGCCTTCTCATCGTCGGCGGTGATCAGGCCTATGGCAGTGGTGTCATCAGCAAACTTAACAATGGTGTTGGAGCTGTGGGTGGCCACACAGTCATGCGTGAACAGGGAGTACAGAAGAAGACTGAGCATGCAGCCCTGGGGGGCACCGGTGTTGAGCCAGGGTGGAGGATGTGGTGCTGCTGATCGGCACCGTGGTCTGCCCGTCAAGAAGTTCAGGATCCACTCACGGAGGGCGATGTTGAGCCCAAGGTCTCTGAGCTTGGTGACAAGCTTCAGGGGCACGATGGTGTTGAATGCTGAACTGTAGTCGATCAACAGCATTCTCACATATGCACACCATTCTCACATATGTACATACCACAGTTAGAGGAGAAAGGTAACAAATACTTTGCAAGCTTCTCTGCCAGTCCACCACCTCACACTGCTCTTCATCCAGTCACACTCGCCTTTAGCCAATCTCTGGTAAAAATGCTCCCTCTCTTCATTGTACATATCAAGTGACCCACCTCTGCACTACCTAAACGCCAGATGCCGGCTCATCTCGTCTCAAACGAGAAGGTCCTTTCACAGGCTACTTACTTGCTTGAGAGGTCCATCAACTCATTCCTGCTTGCTATAGTATTGCTGGTCAGGTTGACTGTTCAGGGCAGGCTAGAAAGACCAGCAGGTCACCAGGAAACGTCCCAGTGCTCCCAGTGTGCAGTTTTCTACTGCATACCTGTTTATACCGAAAAGGAATCTGCCTGGGTGATATTCAAGTCCTCGATCTGTTCAGAAGAACTAAATGTCCCTTCCTTAGAGAGGACATTTAGTCTATTCATTTCCCTTTAAAGGCCAATACCCCGTAAATCTCTGTAGAATGTCAAACCTTTGGTTAGAAGCTAAGATTAGTTAATTTTTTCATCAACAGCTGCTTATCTACACTAGCTTCACAGTTACTAGCCTTTTTTCACACAGTTTTCATTGATGTTGCTCCTCATGCAGTTTACCCATAAACAAGCATTTTATATGCTTCACTGAACCAGGCTAAGGCAAAGTAATCAGGAATGTTGAATGTGCCAAATTGTATTTCTTCTTATACTAACATTAAAGCTCCCTTTTAGATTGCAGGTCGTGAGATGTAAACAAGCTTTGCGCATTTCTTTGTGCTCAAAATGCTCAGTGTAGAGAGTCCTTTCAATCTAACGTTTCTGGAATAACAACTGACATAAAGTTCCTGTGAGGTTACAACATAAGCGTGTACACTCTTTGAAAACTGTATGGATTCATGGCACAGATATTGGAGAGAGGACAGCATATCTATGTTGTGTGATACAAGTGTGATCTCCGATGCAGGAGACATGGTTCATGCTGCATGTACTGTGTGTGTGTGTGTTTACTAGAGATATGTGAAGTGTTAGAAGTGCTATCTGGTGGCCCACAGATGGGCCACTTCCCACTGTGTCGGTGTATCCTTGTGTGTCTGATGTGGGTTGAACAGGTGTTGAATGCTGTTTGTGCAATGGTCCACCTACTGTGTTTTTGTACCTGTGTTTGTGTGTGTGTGATGATCATTTCTTAAAGCTCATGTCAGACACGTTGCCTGACTAGGCAGGGAGGTGATAGTAATTGATCACATATAATGTAAGCATTTACAATATGCCACAGGAAAATTACATAGGATGAGTCTTGATGTCATGGAGCATTCATCATATCCATCAGGAGAGGCATCAATTGAAAACCGAACACATTTTACTGCACAACAGGGACGAATCGATGTTACATTACATTACATGTCATTTAGCTGACGCTTTTATCCAAAGCGACTTACATTTTAAGAACACTCAACATTTTTGAGGGGCCATTTAGGGGTTCAGTATCTTGCCAAGGACACTTAGGCATGCAGATGGGACAGAGTGGGATTCGAACCGGCAACCTTCTTGTTGCAGAGCACCCGCTCTATCCCCTAGGCCACGCTCTCCCCCAGATGTGATATAAATGAGTCTGCTTGGTGTTTATGCAGAAAGACGTACTTTTTATTCCATTGCCTATATGTTAACAGCTTAGAGCTGACACACCGGCTGTGGGTTAGTCCTGGAAGTCATGCTGTCCCTTTACAATTTTCACAGCAGAATAGACAGAGGACATGATCTTTCAGAACAGTTTCAATGTGTCCAATATGTAACAAACATAAATATATGTTAAGCTTCCTGTAGCCTGCCATTTTCAAAATAAAAGCACCTGTATGTGGACTGAATTCATTAATTTATTTGATTGTGAAATATTAGCAGGAGTGGAAATTGAATGGCTTCATATTGTATATTACTGGTGTTTATTTGAGTACACAGGAATACTTTTAGTCGTCTCCCCCATCCGCCTGTATCTGTCTCTCTCACACACACAGACTCAAGTAAACCCTATATAAAAACATAGCGCTGAGAGTAGCAGCTCTGGTGCTGAACCGCAGCTGAGCCGCAGCCGTTGGACCCCTTGCGATGTAATCTTGGTTGATGGGGGTGTGGCTGTCCATATAGCACAGGAAAATCCCCCAGGGTCTAGACACGGGTGGTGGTTGATGGGCTGGAGTGAATGTTGATGATTTTGAAATGAGAAGATGAGTGGACTCAGCTGGACTTGCCTCGGGTATGGAAATTGGAAGTGACTGAGGAGGAGAAGGTTTGCAGCGAATCACTGAAATGAAAGCCGACAATGAAAGCGAGGAGACAGTGATTGGCTGATTTGGGAAAGCAGCAATATCTGATTGGATTGCTAAAACACAAAAAATAAACAGTCAGCTGATGAGAAAAGGTGGAGGGACTCACTAAGAGAGAGGGAGTTGTGAATGAATGGGTTATAATATATAAAGTTCTAAAGTCTACCTGACTGTACCTTTCATTAGCTTGATGTTTTCGGGAAAGTGCTTGTTTGCTCTCTGACTCACAGCCATGTGAGGCGAGCAATATATGAAGTCATCAAGAACTTTCCCAAAAAATACTTGTGTGTCCCATTTATTTCCCCTAACGTTTAAATGAAAAATGTCAACGTCATCACTTTGGGAAATGAATTGACAAATGCTTTTTACTGCAGTTTTGCCTATTTCTTCCCCTATATTGTACAGTCCTGTCCAAAAAACTCACCAAATCTATCTTCTTGAATCACTGTGCCTTCTAAATGTTATCCCTTCCGTTTTCCTGTACAGTATTCAGTCCTCTCTTTCTTGCTGTCATTATCGACATGTCTAAAAGACACTCACCATCCTCATCTAAATATATGAAGAGAACCAACAACCAACTGTTGAGAAAAGATCTTTCTTTAATCTTTATTTCAAATTCCATTTCAAAATCATTCATTATGTCTTGTCATGTGTATTCCTAATCAACCTGGGAAATTGAGTGTCGAATTTGGTACGTTTTGGACAAGCATTACTCCTCACCACCGCTATAGCAATCAGTTGGGGTGTAGCAGTATGCCTTCAGTTTGTGGAACAAGTTGAACATTTCTTCTTCTACATCAATGGATAAACTACAGTAGTTGGCAGCTAGATGGGAACATCTAGATTAATGTAATTCATTATTTGCAGGACTGCCCCAGCAACCGTCTCCTACTTGTTCTGAATACCGCAGCCAGAGTTTATACAAAAACTCGAAAGTATGAACTCATCACCCCCCATTCTTGCCGCATTGCACTGGTTACCTGACATGCTCAGAATGGATTTTAAAATCAATTGTTGCTTTGTTTCTTTGAGTGGAATGCCAGCCGGCAGACCGACACAGACCCTCACTTTAGTATGTTTGGAACCAGGGGCATGTATGTGAGCTCAGAATGAATACACACCTCTCAGAAGACACATTTAGATTAAGATTTGTTTATTTATACCAAGCACATGCACAGAGATGCACAACACACTATACACTACTATGCAATGGTAGGTAAATGTATCCTCTGCATTCAACCCATCTGGTGCAGGACACACAGAGCAGTGAGCAGCCATGTACAGCGCCCGGGGAGCAGATGTTGGGGGAGTAAGGTGCCTTGCTCAGGGGCACTAGACAGGGTAGGGAGACTCTTGTATTTTTGGACAGATCAATCCAGGTTCGTCTTTTGTTGTCTCTCCGTGGAGTCGAACCAGAGACCTTTTCTGCCCATAGTCCAAGTTTCTACCACTACACCACCGCCTCTCTCAAGTAAGTTCACATGACATGTAAGTTCAACCCTGCAGAGCTCTATATACCTCAGAAAAACTGTAACGTTGTATTGTGCTGAGAGGGGAAAAAAATGCTACTTTCAATTGGAACGTAAGTGTTTTTTTATGATGAAAACATTACAACTTAAGGAACAAGGAAGTTTTATGAGCATGCACATTTTGGAGGACACAGCTTTCAGACTCATAAGGTTCAATCAATTACAACTTTCAATTTGAGTATACGCCACCCACATGACATTTACCAGACATGATTTTAAGCTTCTTGTTATGATGTGTTAGAGCAATCATCCCATTCCAAGTAATGGCTCCAATTCCATTAAATAATAGAGGCTATTATGTGCTTTGCTTGTGGAGAAAAAAAAAAACCCTCACACTTTCCCTTGAAAAGCTGGGCCTGAATACTCCATCAGGCCCATTTGTACTATAACAATGTTGCTAAAATGACAGCCTCAATTTCCACCTCTAAGAATGTTAAGCGCTACATGTTCACACAAACAATCAAAACCCAATCAGTTGAATTTCTAGCAAAGTAAATTAAGCGGATGGGAATTGATACCATTGTCATGCAGAATATACCAGTAATCACTAAAATTGAGCAGGAAAACAGAAATCAGCAACAAAAGGCCCTCAGACATTCTGCGAGGGTGATTAGATGTGAGAGCTTGGTCTTCGGCTCATCAGTGGATAATTATAGATAACTGAGCAATGCACTCATCCTAAAATCAAATTGTTTCAGTGTGAATGTTTAAAAGGAAACTCAAAGGCTATGCATAGCGAGTTACAATTTATGCAAAAATGTTTTTATTTTCCTCCTTTTTCTTTTGTAGAGTTTACATTTTCTATTCCATCTAGTCGTCCTAATCGAGATCAGTATTCTACTTGTTCTCGCTAATATCGTCCATGTTTCAAGCAACACACGCTCTGCCTGGGAACTGGAGTACATTTGCAGCGAAAATATTAAATAAAAAAATAAAGAAGTAAAGAGGAAGGAGCACCCCAATTAAAGCCCAATGATGAAAGAGGCAGAAAGGAGACGTGTAGGAATGGACTGAATCAGAGGCAGACTGCATGAGTTAAAAGAGAGCAAGAAGTAAGTGAAGAACAAATCAGGGACCATGCGACAAGATAAGACCTAAAGCGAGAGGAAGAGATTCAGGTCAAAAAGAGACAGAGGAAAGGAGTCCTCTCTTTTGTCTCTTGTCAGTCACTGAGCCGATCTGACCCCCGAGTCCATCTGACCGTGACAGACGAAAGCAGCATTAAAAAATTCATCATTATCGTGGCGACAAAGTGACATGCTGATTCTGGAAGAGAACAGACCGTCTCTTCAAAACAAACAACGTCCAGATGTCGCTTTCATATTTTATCACTTTTCTTTCTTTAATATATATTTTTTTTTAGTTCAATTATTCAGTCAACCTCATTAATACAAATGACTGCAGTGTGTGTAATCTCTGTGCCAGACATTTGATCTGTTCTGGCTTTGGGCATCAAGGGTGGGGTTGAGAGGGGAGCTGCTTTAGCGGGTATTGTTTTTCCTCTTTCATGATGGCCGGCGCTTTAGATCAGCTGCCGCCGACCTCATTATTTTATCACAGAGGGGGATTTGAGCCGCGCTTTGTGTTGCCTGTTATTCACTTTATTACCTCACTTTTCTGTGGCAGGCAGAGGGACATATATTCAAGTAGTTTGGTGGGATCTGCGTGCGTGGAAAAAAAGGCAGACTTGTGGTTATGTAAGGCCATTGTTTAAAACTTTACTGTTTTATGATGTATCACACCAGGAGCAGCATTAATAAAGGAAACATTAAAATATCACAGGGCTTTAATGTCAGTTGAATATTTGTATTGTTTAAATATTTATTACACTTTGTTAGAGCTCTAGTCATGGTCACAAGTATTTTTCCTATGTAACTACCACTGTGCCAGCAGTCATTCACCTCTAACAATAATGAAGCACAAATGCATGTTCAAATCAGTCCTCATTCAGTCTTGGCGTTAAATTAGTATATAACAATAAATAAAGCATTGCTGTCAATGTGCTGTTAACAAAAAACATGCTCTCTGTTGGGGTAGACTCCCCAGTGGGTTGTAAATACTTGGGCCCTGCTAGGCCAAGCTGAAACCAGTTTGGCCAGTTTTCAGTCTTAATTCACACCTTCCTCAGACAGCCTGGAGCCAACGGTGAGGACAAAGGATTAAAACATTCTCCAGCAGGCCTGAGAATCTCCCCCTGGTGGTTGGAAAATGTCCTGAAGAGCCTTCAGGACCCCCGCTGAGTTCCAAGCCCCGCCCACTAAGGTCGGAATCCTGACATTCTCATTGGCTGAGAGCCAACTGAACCCTGTGACCACTTCCGGAGGAAGCAGGAAGTCCTCAGGTGGTATAAGAGTGCTGAGACATCAATAATCGCTGCCATTTTTACCCTGCTCTGAAGACATCACCAGGCCCCTTCGGGGCCTCCCAGCTGATTTAGTTGCTAAAGGGGGCAACCTTAACTTTTAGTTTATCAGCCATTTTTCCCTGCTCTGAAGACGTCAACAGACCCCTCCGGGTCTTTCCAGATGATTTAGTTGCTAAAGGGGGCAACCAGAGTTATTTTCTTTCATTTCTTTCATTGTCTTTTATCTCAGTCAACGTTTTTATTTTCAAAAGGACTTTTGCTGTTTTAACTTGAAAAGACCAAACAGGAAATTGCACGCGGAACAATCTCAGACTGTTTCACTTGTCCCACGGACTTTACTTTCTTTTCCCAACGATCTACAAACGGCTTCCACAGCCGTCCCCTGCAGAAGCACGATGTTCATCCCGTTGAGGAGCAAGCAGAATCCGTTCCTATTCGGCCAGCCGACGCCGCTGCGACAGAGGAGCCAGCGCCGCCAAGCTTGAGCGGCCACGATTATTCACTGGATTTCCGGAATATCCGCGCGACACGCACATGCAACACCGTGAAGGTCACAGTAAGAGGCTTTATTGTCTGGGCAGATGTTAATCTAATACGTAGCGTATTGTTTTAATACTTGAATGTATTTGTTTTGTATGAGACCGCTGAGTCGCCAGTGTTTAGCGGCGATTCGCCACTTCTGGTTAGGTAACCCTAACCCGGTTACGGCCTTGTGCCATAGTTTTTAAGCGCCGTGAGCAGCGTCTCCAGTTCATTGTGACCATTTGAACAAAACCAAAGATACTTTACCGGTTAAACCTCAGCACACAACGCCGCTTGGGTGCTGAGTGGTAAAGTAAATATAACTTGTCTCTGACGGTGCTTTTAAGAGCTTTGTGCTCTCCTTGCATTCTCTCTCTCTCTCTCTCTCTCTCTCTCTCTCTCTCTCTCTCTCCTTCTAAACTGACCTATACACACATCTGATCTGTATTTAGAATACAGTTCATGTAACATAGTTAAATCTATATTCAGAGAGGCTGGACACATCTGGAAGCCATGCAGCCGAACGCCAAAGCAGAGAATTATCTTTGTCTGAAAATCCCTTTGTGTAATTCAGGTGACGACCACCAGTGTTAGCTCCGGCCACATGGTGTCATTAACATAGACTCCATTTTGAATAACTCAAGTTAAACCACCATTTTGAGTCTATTATGGCCACGCCTCCTCTCTCCCTCTCCTCCCATTCTGGCTCTAAATTCATAACGGCTCCGCCATCTTGTTTTGTAGTCAATCCGCCATTTTGAGAGTTTTTAGGCCTTGATTCCACGAATCATGATCGCCGCCATCTTAGATGTGACGTCACCGTGACTGCGTCATCGCCACGCCCCCTTCTTTTTCTCTCTCTCTCTCGCTCTCTCACACACACACACACACACACCCACACAGACACAGATACACATTGATAGACACAGACAGATACACACACACAGATACACATAGATGAATACATGTGTTTTCTAAATTGTGATAAGCGGCTGCTGTTGTTATCTTTGAAATATGGGAGTTTGTTAAAATGATGAATCATTAAATAACACTAACTGTATTTCATATGCACACACATAGACACACACACAGAGAGACACTTTGACACAGACACACACACACACACCGAGTCAGACATACATAGGTAGACCGCCGGTTTTACATGTATTTTCTGAATTGTGTTAAGTGCTGCTGCTGTGTTTATCTTTGAAATATCGGAGCTTGTTAAAATTATGAATCATTGAATAACATAACTTTATTTCCCCTTTTTAATAAATGCTTTTGTAATTAAAGTATCTCTAGTCTGTGATTATTTGTGCATATGTATGTGATTGCAGCTGGATTATGATTGCCTGTGTTCGAACTTAAAACCCTTCATTGTTTATTATATAATCATTAATACTAAAATATTGAGATTATTAATATAACTTATATCATTGAGACTGATATTTTATAGATTGAATTGTTGGTCCCTGTAACCAGGGTGGTGCCCCGCGACAATAAGCAATGATTATAGATTTGTATTCTTAATTGATAATTTTATTGTTTTCATTAATTATTTTAACTATTATTAATTTCTAATTAAATGTGTTACTATTCTTAATTAATAGCTTTATCATTTTTGATTATTTGTAAGAAATAATTGTTATTTTAATAATCATATTTCATGATTATTAATAATTAGCCAACGTCAATTCTACTCCTATTGCACAACATCTCTAAAGGGGAATAAATATATTATACCCTGTGTTGTCTTCATGGGTGAAGGGGGAACGTCCAGACGCAATCACTGGACACCCACCAGAGGTCAGAGAGTATGTCTGCCGAATTTGAAAGGATTCTCTCTCCCATTCACAAGGCAAAAAAGGATTTTGTTAAGTCACCATGACCTTGACCATTGACCACCAAAACCACCATCAGAACAGACCATCCTTGAGTCGAAGCAAACATTTGTGCCAAATGTTTTGAAATGCCCAGAGGGAGATATCATGTCCACAAGGGGAAAGACATTTTTGAGAGGTCCCTACGAACTTTAACATTCAAATCGAATCAGTTCATCTGTCAGTCCAACTGAACTATGCAGCAAATTATTTCAAAGTGCTCTTGAGATATCAGGTTCACAAGAATGCAAAGAAATCCTGGACACAAGGCCTTCGGCCACTGGCTGTCCCTAAACAAAAATGGGTTCTAGTTGTTTCAGAATTTCTGATGGGAAAACTTAAATTGTGTTTTTAACATGTTAACTGAATGTCAAAGACACTGCAAATGAGTGACACTTCTTTATTTAGCACTGCATTACAGCGCACCATGGCGGTAACTACCTTGACATCTCTACATCCTTCTCTTTTGATAAAAAGAAAATCAATATGGAAAAATAATGAAAAAAATTATATAATTTGCTTTGCTACAGGGCTATGCAAATTTTGTTTTTTTGTTTTAAAGCGTCAGTTTAGACCAATTAATTATTCTCTGAGAATTCAACTAAATTGTTGAAAAGTTCATAAAAAAATAAAGGTTACACAAAAATTGTACGACACAAAAAAGTGCAGAAATCAACCTTCTTTGTGGAGGTAAAAGTCAAAGCCATGAAATGGGTTTTTGGGCACAGTCCTGCTTTTAACTCCTATCTTAATGCTGCTTGGTGTTTACAGACACGAACTCTGGAGATTGTCTGCACATTTCGGCCCAGGCCTTCTCTAGAGGTTGCCTTTCACACATGAACAACACAGAAGGAGATTCTCCACTCACATAGCTGTCCGAAAGCAGCTTGATTTTAACATTTGTCTTTTAAGCAGCACTAAGCTCACAAAGGGCAGAAGGACACGAGTGAAGGGCAGATAGCCAACATTGAGAACAACAACTTTAACAGGTATTTGATTAAAAGAATTATTACTGCATGAGGTCTGTTTGACGAGGTTTATCAGCGGCACTTGACATCTTCCATTTGTGACTGGAGCGACAGGATTTGGCTAAAGAGGTGAACCATATGTCTCTGCCAGCATGAGGCCTTAATCACAACCACATGAGAGCTGCTTCACCCTCTGCCAAACCTGGAGTTCACACACATTGAACATGCTCTCAACTACAAGTGCACTGATTGAACATTAAGGGTGAAGGTGAGGTTACTTAAAAAGGTTTTTTGGTCAATATAGATTTCATCTTTTTTATATATATTTGTGGTTTGAATACAAACAGATTAATGTTTAATTGCATTTATGAATATATAATCAAATAAATCACAGTTGTTATTGGTAATGGCAATGATGGACCTGCACATACTGCTCGCAGGAAAGTCATCACTGACAAAATATTCTCACAAGCCCACTATACCGTTCACAGTGGGTGCCCCGATGACAGGAATTTTATTTTGAATTGACCCTGTGAAAAAAGCTCCTGTCTGACAGCCGCCCTTACTTTTAATAAGCTGATCTCCCCTGGAGACATTAAACTGAATTTCTCACTGCAGAACATCTAAAAAGTCTGAGCTGTTAGACGGCCGCCTCATTTCCAAGATGGAACGCTATCCTGCTGGTATTGGTTTTAACTTAATGCAAATGCACATTTCCATATTGATTGATCAAACTTCATGTTTCCTGCTCAGTCCCTCCTGTAAATAGCTGCTCCCTGCTTCCTTGCATCACTGGCTGTATACATTTTCATGATTAATTCCCATTGATAACGGGAATCAATCACTCCTTGATCTTTTATCAGAGACAAGCAGAGATGAAAATGAATCCAAAAGCAGGGTCCTTAGGAAGAACTGCCAAAAAGCAGATATTTCACCTGTGGTAGATGAGAATTATGTTCCAAACTTTCCAAAGCAAATCAGGTCATTTTTTTCGAACGTTTTGCGTTTCCTTCACGGAAGCCTTGCCAGTCTTTAAAACAGCAGAAATCAATTCATTTCACATCAATCTTTTGTGTCAAATTCAGAATAAGCTGCTCCATAAAGGAAGAGCTTTTAAGACAGCTGTCAAACAGAAGTGGATTGTAAAATTACTTCTATGGCAGTGGACGCTAACCCATCGATCGAGATCTACAGGTCGATCTGGACAGTCTTCACTGTTGATCCCCCGCTCTGGACTCACCACCTGTGTGGGTTGGTTGTCTGTTGTTCACACGTGCAGTGTGTGCGCTACTGGCGATGGAGATGCTGGTTTATCTACTGCATTTCCTTCAATACAAGTGGGATTATGTGTTAAACTAAATGTCTGGACACTTAAGACATGCTTAAGACTAAGACGTGCATCTTCCGGTCTGCAGATAAACATCATTAGAACAAATGAATGGATTCAGAAAGTTAAAATCTGGAGTACTTTTACTGTGAAACGGGTTCGGGAAGTGTTGTAAATACATCAGTGACTGATAAACATTGTGTTACCCAGAAGAAAAACAGATTTTTTTTTTCTTTAACCTGAGTTTCAATGTTTAACCGTTCAAATTATGTCAAAACATAAATGGTTGCAACGCTTTTCAAAATGAAGCACTCCAGGGTTTCTATTGACCGAATTGATTCTTTTGTTTAAAAAATTGTTTTATATATTTGCAGGAGCGGCACACGCACAGCTTCATACTGTATAGTACTGGTATTTATTAGAGTATGCAGAACTATTTTTATACAAGGAAATAATCCTATTTGTGGCCTTATTCAAGGCAAAGCCTATGTAAAAAATATAGTGCTGCAGTAGCAGCTTCTCTGCAAAACATGTTAAAATGAGACACTAAATACTGTGAATGGAACAGATGCTGTAAATATGAATTGATATTAATGTGAATGTTGTGCATCGAATAGATGTAGTGATGGGAAGTTCGGATCTTTTTACCATGTCGGTTCTTTGAATCTCGTTCACTAGAATGAACGAATCTCTTTTTGAGTCATTCGTTCGTTTCGGGGGGGGGGGGGGTTGCAAACGATCCAAAGACTCGTACCCGGCAGATGAACGAATCTTTCAAATCCCGACGTGTTTCGTTCATCTGCCCACAGAGTCTTCGGCCAACGTGTCGGCCACACATAGCGAGCTCATTTCGCCGGTGACCGCGGTGCTGGCGGCGGACGGGAAAATCGCTCCTCGGAAAAGCAAGCCGAGCTCCGGTCACCTACATGCACATCTGCGAGATGGAGGTGTTCAGCTGTTCCTGCTGAGGCCCGGCGCCTCCATACCACTGCACGTCCACCCGGACATGAACGGGGATCTACGGAGCTGCTGATCCGCACGCTGCCAGCACATCCAGCTGGCCCGCCGCATCCGCGGACACAGAGCTTAAACTGTTGCTGATCCACTGACTATAACAACGCCGCTTTCCTACACTTATAAAATGTAATTCAATATGGAATAATCAAAGTATTCAGAATACGTTACTCAGATTAGTTAATGTAACGGAATACGTTTTTTGTGTCAGTAAGACACAAAAAAAAAAAATTCTCAACATGGTAAATTTGCATACACTTTTTAAAAAGTGCATGCCTTGTGTTTATACTTAAAATTACTTTGATTAAATTACTTAAATGCACACCGATTTGTTATTCTGGTTTCTGTAATGAGCAGTTAAATAAAAATGTGGGAAAGAATATTGAACAGTATCTAATATTGTGTTGGTCATATTTAAATTATTCATTATGTTTTTTTGAGAGGGAAAGAGAGGATAAAATAAAAGAATCGCATATTAAATCTTAATCGCAATATTTGGGGGGGGGGGGGGGAATCGCAATTAGATTATTTCCCCATATCGTTCAGCCCTATTCAAAAGTCATAATGACTGGTTTTGTTATTTTCACTTTACATTTACACTTACAGTTTAGTGCAGTGTAATTATTTCCCGTGATAATTAAATGCCAGTGTGACTATAAATGACAATTTAGAACCATACAATCTGTCATGTTTTACTGTATATAATAGAGGAGGTTTTCTTAAAAAAATTATGATCTGCCACACAAAAGCTTTCAGTCATGGCTGCTTTTTAACAGCGGTCCCGCGATAGGGAATGAGGTATCTGTTTCCTCTTCTGAGCCTATGGAGGTCACGTGGAAAATGATCCAAAGACTCGTACCCGGCAGATGAACAAATCGTTCACCTCACAAACGTGTCTTCAGATCAGTGACTCGTTCTTCTGCCAACAGAGTCTTCGGATCAGTGATTCGTTCATCTGCCGGATACGAGTCTTTGGATCATTTTCCACGTGACCTGCAGCAGCCTATGCAACAGTCCCGATGCGCAGCCACGAGAAAATGAACGAATCACTCTTTGAGAGGACTCGTTACTCCCGAGTCCCTGTAACGATTCGTTCAAAACGAACGAATCGTTCATGAACGACACAACACTATAAAGTAGTATAATTGCCTCTCTTTGTGTATATTTATGCTCATACATTCAGGCTTTAACAGAAATTTCCAAAATAATAAATATGACCCTGAGTGTTTTAGATTTTTTAGATATCAAGTTGGCAGATCTCGGCTTACATTTAGAATGCAGTGTGCAGTGAATGCAGTGTTTTAGAGTGATGACTAACTAGCCTGGCACCGTCTTCGATGGCAAGTATGTCTGTTTGCCTGAAACAGCTGTTAACAACTGTCCTTGTGAATGGCACTTTATCAACTTCTAGCACATGGACATAGATTCACTGTCCCAGTTTGTTATGTGACTTAGGTTCATTATACTTAGTCTTGCCTATTTTTACTAAACTTACACAGACAGTTACAGCATTTGGGAATATATGCAACTGGTATTGGGAGGCATGTGATGCAGTGGTAAGAAAAATGTTCAAATCCAAGTTGGCATGCAATATTCTCCCCGTGCCTGCATGGGTTTTCTCCGGCTGCCTCCCACATTCCAAAGACATGCAATTTAAGCTGCTTTCAACGTTTTTTCCTGCATGCTCCCGGGCACAAACTCTGGACCAGACGGAGGGAGCCTACGTGAGAATTCATCAATTCAAGTGATGACTTCTCTAACACGCCGAAGATGCAAAATTAAAGAGGAGCCATACATAAATAAGACACCAACAAAGATGAAATGATAGTGTTTCAACAGCTGTTAGTGATATGGACCAGCATAGATCTACTGTAAGCAGTTACAATGTTGAATGCGTATGACCAAGGAATCTCCTGTTGTGCTCTCTTTTATAAATTATTATGGTCAATACATTTACTGTCAATTCAGGGATGTTGTAATATTTGCATCATAGCTGAGATGACATTTTTCAGACAGGGTCATCTCTAAACCTAAACCTATATCCAACATAATTATATTTATGAGATTTGAGACACCTAGAAGGAGAAGTGTTTCTAAATGAGTGGTGCTCAGCAGCCAGTTGGAGATCCTTTTGAAAGGCAGCTTTAGTAGCTGTTTATTAACACGCAACTTAGTAGAAGTTGAGAGCTGTACTGTTTTCATGAAAAAGTTTTTGCTCAATCTGGTGGGAAATATTGTTTCTAAGAAAATACATTACTTAAGGTATGTGGGTTAGCAGACTAGTTTTAGTTATAGTATTATTATTTAGGGTTTGTGGTTTAGCAGACTAGTTTTAGTTGTAGTATTATTGAAAGTAACATGTTGTGGAGGAGGGCTTGGTTCGGGCCCTCAGCTGTGGGGGAGAGAATGTGCGGAGCTGGCTCAGCAGGAGCAGTTACAGGTGAGTTGAAAGGCACAGCTGCATTGTCTAATAATCTTCTCCTTAAAATGCAGCAGTGGCTGGACTGAGAGGCTGCTGCTGACCGACACACACACACACACACACAGATTGCGAGAGACAGAACAAGTGCGAGCAATAAGATGCACAGTGGTGCAGAGTTGGTGAAGTGTGTGAATCAATAAATACAGCTCAGGAAACACAAGTCTGAGAGAGATGCTATCAAAGTTGTGCCACGGTTAAGGACTTGAAGAGCTGAACTTAATGAGTTATGGACATTCACTCTGATTTCCTTCTGTTTATTATTATTTTTTTTTATTTGTGTATCAGTTCTTTACTCCTCGTGGAAGGTGACTTTTTGAGATTCCTCATGTTTGTTGTCTTGTTTCCTGCTTTATTTTGAAACTGATCTTGTATCAGGTCACTTTACTCCCTCTTTTTTCCTGCTTCCTGCAACCATTCACACTCACTTTCACACCTTTTGACAACTTCAATAGTTAACCTCCGCTGCATGACTGTGGACTGTTTCATGAAGCCAGATTACATGAAGAAAACCCACACAGACACATGGAGAACATGCATACTCCTCCAAGAAAGCCCCTGGCTCCCTCCTGCTGGGAGTTGACAGTGCGAACCACTGCCCCACTGAGCCGTCCAGCTTATGTTAAAGAAGAGTAATCTCTTGAGCTATACCATCAAAAGAATGATAATGTTTTATTTCCAACTCAAAGAGCTGTATTATCTGTCAGATGAAAACTATTTCATGCATGCGGATGTTGACAGAGATGCATTATGTGTAGTAGCTCCACCACAGACATCAAACAGAGAGACAAAACGTCTGAGTTTCACAGTGAAAAATTCCATTTAACAGCTCACAGGGTTTCTCACCAGGCTGAAACGCTACTAAGCTGGTGTGTTCAGATCTGCAGTGTATTTTACCTGAGTGTGTGTGACGACAGCAACTGTCTGGCTGATATACAGCGTTTCAGCAATGTGTGAGCAGAGAGGAGCGTGCAGTGAAAATGCAGCGAGGCACAAAGCCAAAGAATCTCAGCAAAATACTAGAGATGCTATTAAGATAGCAAGACCAGAAGAGAGCGACTAGGGGCTGAGCGGGTCTGAGTGACACTCATTAACTAAGCATAGTTTTTTTTTAAATGCAACACAGTAAATACATCTACTAAAGCATCCATAGGAGTCCAGGTATTGCTGTTCAATACTTATGCCTTCGATCAAAGAGAAAAATTCACACCATTTCCGACAACTGTTTTTTTCTTTTTGAAATGGAGTGGTACATTTAATTTTATCCATATTTACTACCCGTGGGGCTAGTAGTGTAGACAAGAGCAGAACGATCTTTATGGCTAAGTGGGTGATTCTTAACTGTATTTCCTGATAAGGCCTGGTACTACTTATGCATCCTGAATTTATAAATCTCCCAAATTGTAATTGTGACGTCATTACGCTTTAGCTTATATCTTTAGTCCTAAAGAACATAAAGATGCCTTTTTCAAATATGCATGATGTCATTTTCTGACTTTGATGTCTTCTTGATGTCAGTTATGACATCAAATGATGATTAATTTTTATAAAATATAATATAAAATGTAGATTTTGGCTGAGTTGGAAATCATTGACTAATCACTATGAAGTGCACTATATAATGAGAATTATGAGCCAAGGTTAGTAGTTCCAAAGTTTTCTTTCAGAGTTCACTTGTGCCTATCATTAGTCTGATTCTTGATGTTGGAGTCTTTGAGAATGAGAAGAATAGGGTTTGGGAAAAGCTACTTCAGTTGACTGGCTCTCTGAATTTATGGCAATTCTACAAGACCAAACTTTCACCTCCCTGCAACAGCTGCATCTATTACAGATTTTATATTTACCCTTTAAAAAACACTTAATTCAGCAAACACCGCCCTCACACGCTGTCCAACCCAGAAAGGATCGAAGGCATGTAGGAGTAAGAAAGTCCAAACTCATTTCTCCAGTGAGTCAGCAGGTACTAAACAAACAGCAGTGCAGTTCCACCGTGAACAGAGGCCCAACTTTCTAATGAGATATCATGTTTCTATGACTTATTCCCCTTCTCTGATGTGGATACTAAAACACTGCAGCCACTATAGAGTTATAAGCATTAAAAAGCACATTCGCTACTGTTCAGCGGGGGGAAATAAATGGGTGCTATATATTTGTAACACTTCACTTTAAGCACAGTTGTTTTCGGCGTGAGTCTGCAGAGCAAGCACTGCACAGACAGCTGTGTGCTCATTTAGATCCTGACACTGTCATCATCATTTCTGGGCATCTTAACATAAAGGAGGTAACACTCAGTTTGGAAACCTCGGTATTTATGAGGTGTTTCCACAGATCCTCTCAATTAAACTTGGTGTCTGCATTTTTTTTATTTAACCAACATCACAGTAGCATAAACATTGCTGTCTTGGTGTAAAAGATACAATGAATGCGTTTGGAATCATTTAATGTGCCTTCTTTAGGTATGCTAAACCTAAGCTCCTTTTAAAACAGGTCACGACGAAATAATATATTCTCTCAATACAGACAGAGTCTTGATGAATTGTGTGACATGATGCATTGTTCCAGTATGGATTGTGATTTTGTTTTTTTTATTGTGTTTGCTTCCGATGTGTTCTTGTATACTTTATGCTTCCCTTGACTAATCGATACATGTAAGGGACTTGTTCCTGCTTGTCCTGTGTACTGTATGGCTGACATCATTCTGAAGAAAAATATTGTGACAAGGTCTCTCTTATTGTGGAGACGCGCCCTTGCCTAGCATTATCTAACGAGACAATGCCAGCTGAACTGTGTGGTTAAATGCAAATCATCAGCGTGCTAAAATGTTCCGAATGATCATGCTAACATGCTAATGTTAAACAGAATAGTAATTATTAACATTTTTACCATGGTATTTTAGAAAGTTATGATGATGATAATTAGCACTGAGTTGAGACAGGCAGAAATGTCATGGTTACTGATTGTAGATACACTTAAATTTTGGGGATGCATGTCAGCAAAGCCACAAAACAGACATAATGTAAAAACATTAATGTACTCCAAGTGTGTAATCCAATAGTTAACATCAACCAGAAAAATATTGGTGCTAGCAAAATCATCAGGGGAGCATTAAGTGAGCAAGATTCATCCTCTGGGGAGCATGAGTCCACTTCATGGAGATGGGATTGTGGATGTCAAGACAAAACAGGAGTGGACCAAACACCAGGGAGACAGATATTACAATCAGGCATCTCTGTTCTCTGCTGTTAACCACCTAGAACTGAAGTCCTGCTTTTAAACCAGTAACATGTTTTACTTGTTTTTTATACAATTTCAGTGAAACCAGGAGAATATATGGTCTTATAGTACTCTATTAATGAAACAGAAGTGATCAGTGGCCAGTGTTGCCACAGTTTATTTGAAAAAGTAAATTAGTTACTTAACAGATTACTTGATTTTAAAAGTAACTTAGTTACTTTTCAAGTTACTTTATTAGTTACATTCAGAAGTTGCCGACAACACCCCCTCCGCGTCAACATAAAAATGACAACTTGTTTTGCTAACACTCACTTTATTAGACCCCCCCCCCCCCCCCCCCCCCCGCAAATGGAGGGTTCCCCAAGCGGGCGCCGTAGCTGAGGTGATCTGCTAGACGGGGCCGACACGCGTCCGGAGTTGCTGCCGCCGTACCCGGTCCCCACCCACCGGTCCCCGCCTTCCGAACCGCCGACGGACACCGCCCCGCGGCCCAAGAGAAGGAAAGCCCCCGCACCAGCGACGCCGTGAGGCACCGCGGACGAGGACCCCCCCAGCCGCGGCACGTGCCCAGCGGTATAGCCATAAACACCAAAATAGTAACGCAAAGTGACTTGGACAAGTAATTTTAATCTGATTACTGGTTTGGAAATAGTAACGCGTTAGATTAGTCGTTACTGAAAAAGTGGTCAGATTAGAGTAACGTGCTACTGGCATCACTGTCAGTGGCACACATGAACACTGAAGCATTTCTTGCTTCCTGTGCTCATTCCTCATGTTCATACTGGCCATTAAAGGATCTCTTCATGTTGAGATTCCACTGGGGGAAAGTGCCGGGGGACACATTTCCCTCCCTCTGCTAAAAAGCTAAATTCCAGCAGCCCAAAGAGCACAAAGACTAATTATTATACAAAAAATACTGCAACTAGGAAGCATGGGTGCCCTGTAATGTTTAAGAGTGGGAACAATCATGAAAATATACTGTATTAGTTAGAGTTCAGGATTCTTTTACCCCGGACCCCAAATTTACCCCTAATGGCAAAAAACAATACACAACTTACCCTCTTGTTAGGAACAGCCACTTGCACTTATCTGGATAAGTTAGATTCAGGCTGTTATGAACAGTAACATTATTGTATCATTATTGTATGGAACAGGAAAACGATTGTTTTCAAATAAATCCAAGAACTATATAGTATGAAGCTATCCGTCTTCCTTTCCTGCAAATATTTCCCAATAAAAAATACACTATTTAAATAAAAGAATGGATTCCGTCAACAGAACAGCAGGCTGGAGTGCTTTTATTTTGAAAAACACAGAAAGGGTTGTTACATTTAAAAATGCATATTTTGACATTATTTCAACAGATTAATATTAAAACTCAGGTGAAAGATAATATTCTCTGTTTATTCTTCTGTGAAACACAATGTTTATCTGTCTATGACACAAACATATTCACACTACTTCCCGAAACCCATTTAAAAAAGCACTCCAGTGTTTCACTTTTCTGAATCCATTCATTTGATCTCACAGGGCTTTGATTGTTATCGACAGACCGGAAGATGTGCGTCTTCAAACCGTAGTGTCCTAGTGTTTGGTTAAGTACATAAATCGACTTTCTTCGAAGGCAATGCAGTAGATAAACCCGCAGATACGCCGCCAGAAGGAGAGACTCTGTCTAAATAACCGACACACAGCTGAACCGCGGCGCAACCGCAGCCAGTGAGTTCAGAGAGTTCGGGGATCGACCGGTAGATCGCGATCGAAGGGTTCGCAACCAGTGCTCCAGATGTTGCCTTCTCAGAGCAAGGATAATAATAATTATTGAAAAATAATAATTACTTAGTGATGATCATTAATTACTAAGTCATTTTTGCTTCTCAAGACTAAGAAGGGTCTCACTTTTAAAACAGCCCTCACAGTAAACTTGCGAGAATTATCATTATACTGAAAGCACAGAGCAGCTGATGAGAGGATCACTGCACAGAACAACATGCCCACATAGTTAAGATTAATTCCATCTGAACTCTGACATAGACTAAAACGTAAATCAACTCTAAATTAGTCACTTTCCTCTTAAAATTTGATTGTTTGAATTTCAACATGGAGAGAAAAAACTTCGGCGCCTCCCTGCCTGTCAGTCAATCCATTGTAGGTTGACCAACTCTAAGCTTGTTCCAAAAAAGTGTGATTATTTTATTATTATTTCTGTCAGTTGATAATGCCAGCATGATATGTTTGAAATGATAATGAAGTTTATGTTTAGAAATAAACTGAATATCAATGAATTGGCTCCAGGTGCTCTAATGCACATGTACATATGCTCTAGGATATATATCCAGTTGATGATATTCCCTTGCTTCATCATACTCAAACGGCAGAACATTTTTATACTTTTGTGTGAACCACAGCATTGTTCTATGTTCTGGCACCTGGCTATTAAGGAACGTCAAATCAAGCTAGGCATGTCCGAGTACTGTCCTGGTCTAAGCCAAACATAATCCTTTGTGTGGTCCGGCACACATCTCTCCTCAGAGGGGGAGACAGATAGGACAAGGTTAATTGGGAGCAGTGGTGTGTCATTGCCAAGCTGGCCTACTCTTGCCTCTGTTTGTCGACCAAGCCATCCAGATGTCACCTGCATGATGCTGACGTACTCTATCTCCACAAGAGGTCACTGAGTGGTCCTTTCCCGAGTGTCGACACCTGCCTGCAGTCAAAGCATAAATACATTGAAAGGTTGGGGCATACAAAGGAATGTAGTTCTAGGAAGTGACTGTAGGAGTAGTTATTGTTGTCGAAGTAGTAGGAGTATAAGTAGTTATCTAATGGCCCCATCAATCAATGGTTACATTGACAGCTTGAGCTTGAGGCACAACTGACTCTGTTCAGTCTTCTTCGGTGTCGCCGCAGACAAATATACAACACTGCTAGGAAAGCCAAAGAAGAAGATATACAAACAGAACAGTTTTGGCAGCTGCTTGTTTCCTGTAGAAGCCCTTGCTTCAGGCTTGTTGCACACTTCTTTGCCTTGACAAACCAGCCTGGGTAATGATGAGGCATTCTGCATGAAACTGTAATGAAAGAAAACAACCTCAGAGTCTCTGTAATCTCCCTCCAGGAGCCATCTAGGAGTCGCAATGCTCCCTCATTATGACATTAATGAGGGGTCTAAGAGAGGTCTGTAGAGACAGACCTGTTGAGACTCTTTCTTTCAGCTCAATCCATGTTGTGTTAGATGCACCGTGTGCCAAATCATAACGATTGGGATGTTTGTGAGCAGCTGAAACACTGCTGGGAATTATATCATTTCTGTCATGCACCACCATGCAGAGGAAGGGAAAAAATAACTTTATTTTCACCTTCACCAGTTTCTGTCTTTTCAACCACATCAGTTGAGATCTGTGTAGATCAGACCAGATCTATGTATGGAACCGGTCTTACTTTATTACTTAAACTGTGATTTATGGGACAGTTATATACCATTAGAACATCTAGTTATATTAATGTAGCCTTAGAGACTAAAGATTGACAGAACATACACTGCAACATTGAAACTATCTATGAAAATCTGAAGTCCTGCAGTGTTGGACAAGGACGCTTCTGGAAATAAATCACATGTACCATGCTGGAACCTAACCATGGAAAGAGGTTTGTATTCCACACCATGTTGAGTCTGAGTGACAGAGGGAAAAGGCAGCCGGTACCACTGACAGGCTCAACTTTTATGTGAACCGGTCACCGCCATTGTGTGTTCCCTTTTGCTTATTTTGCACATGAATGAACTTCATACACTGAGCTGTAAAGAATTCCCCCGCAACAGCGGGCAGTGTTTGTCAATTTTTATTTCAGGCTGGTGTTATGGGGATTAGTACCAGACCCTTGTGTGGTGAACTTGACATGAATGAAAATAAACCAAATCACCACTGGAAATGAATCGGTCTGTGAATATACTCAGTTATCCAGGTCATGGTATCTTCAGGAGTTGAAAAAGTGTATGTTGGCAACAGAACTTGCTTGTATTTCTTTAAACAAATATTAGCACGTTGAGTTGCCAACATACACTTTTACAACTTCTGAAAACACTGGCAATGAAGTTGGAGATCAATTCACAAAGTCTGTTCTTGTTATCTGTTGGATGCTAGTTACTCGTCCACTACAGTTACTCTAGAATCAACTTTGTTTATATGTATAACATTCAAAATGATAATAGAATGGAAATAGTTGTGTAGAGGGCTGCTTTGAGATGGTTGGTGGAGCTAAAGAGGTCAATGTTTTGATCCTTCCTTTTAATTGCTCATCTCAACAGAATAAATAGGAGGGTTCCTTCCATGATGACCATCAACCACAATTATTCATATTGACACCATTTTCTATATTTTGTTAGTCAGGTCAAGGTACATGATTTATTATCATATGTACCTGATGGTTCCTAACTTGTGTCAATTTGTAAACCTAGAGGAACCAGATGTTTAGGAAATGGTGGTGGGACACATGAGTGGCGCATGGCCTTATAATAAAGTTGCCATTTAAACCAGTTGGGCAAACCATTGTAGTTCATCCTTAGCAAATACAATATGTGTAGTTGAGTATGATGTTGAGTCATACCACAGGTTTTTTGTGTGGGTGAGAGATGGTGAAAGTCATATAGACAAACACGTATTTGAAATATATGTAAATATGAGCTGTGTGAACAGCGTGGGCCCACGAGTCAGAGAGAGCCAGGATCCGGACTGTCAGAGCCTGTTAATGTTTTCATCTACTAGTTTTGAGTAGAACTGCTTGTCCTAATTAAATGTATCAGAGGAAGGTTTGAGGACAAAATGTCCCGTTATTTTTTTCAAGAAACATAATTAAATATGATTTTGTTTTGATTAAATGTATTTATGTATTAGGGCAACTAACATGAATCAGCATTTCTGTACATGTGCCAATGTGAGTCAACTGGCTAATTGTGTATTCTTCATGTCTTCACTTGTTAGATTGTATATTTCAAACATTATTTCTTCTTTTTCCCTCAGCTTTATTATGGTAAGCACATTTTACTAATTTACTTCTTTATTTGAGTGTTTGTTAGTATTTCTGGATTTCCAGTTGTTTTCTCATTGGCATTCAATACTGGGCACCTGGTTATTTTTTCATTTAGTTGAATTACAAAATATAATATGATATTTTTGGACTGATGATTGCTGACTGATTGCACAGCAGCAGTGAATAAGAAAATATTAGTTTATCAAAACCATGATGTGCTGATTCCTACTTATTTTTGTACGGCTCAATATGTTCTGCTCTTTTTATTTGTCGAAATACATTTTTACTACTACTTTACAACTCTACTCTATTCTATCTTATGGAGAAACATATTTACCCTGCCTGTCCATTTCAACCAGTTGATCTGAGTCACAGCTACTTAATATGCTAAGACCTGCACACAGTGGCACAATGACAGACGAAGCATCGATCATCACCTGTAATTTAAAATGTTAAGGTTAAGTGACTTGAAGTTTTGCATGGTGCAAAATGCAGTAGCAAATGAATGGCTGCTGGAACACCTGCCGCAATTTAACATATTTTTCCTTGAGTGAAGCTACAGCCTTCACATGAGGTCGCCACGGCAGCTGCCAGTTTCCAATTACCATGATTAAACACAGTGATCAATGAGCTTTTGAAAAGATCAACATCCAGGCAAAGTGTGATGTATAGCCCCGGCTTGAATAACACTGCAGATGTTTGAAGATGTTTTTTTTCCCTTCCTGAATGAGTGTTTGTGCAGCCGAACGCTTAAAGGTCAGCATGGACGTTACTCACTTTTCAACCTTGAATATAAAGGGAGTTTTTTTCACCTAGAGTTGGAAAATTGAAATGATCTAAAGCGTAACATCTAAATGAGTCAGGGTCAATGTAGGTTTAAAAGAGACTGAACAAGGTCCAGTAGATGAGGCATTAACAACCAATGAAATGTCTGAACCCAGCCTCACTTTTCATGAAAACCTGACACAATAGAAGGATGAAGAAGAAGAAGAAGCTTTCATGTGAAAAATTGTTTCCTCTCTTGGCAAAAGAGTAATGACATGTGAAGTGTTGGGAGGACACTGAGGACAGGAACAGCAGGGAAATATGCTGCTTGATATTCTACACTTCCTTTACTAAATCATCCAGGCTGCTCAAATTTTTCAGTATGGCAGGCTTCCTTGTGTGTTGGCTTCAGTGGGCCTGATGACAGAAGCAATTACATTAAAGGGGACCCTTGAAATATGGGAGAACAAAAAAAGATGATCTCGCATCCTTGACCTTTTTTGGCACTTTGAAAGATTATTAACCCCCTGGATGCAGAGCTGGGGTTCAGCCAAACAAAATTACACCCATGACTGTGGAACACCAAGGGTCACAAAGCACCTTGGCTTAGTACCATCAGGGGTTTAATAAACCACTGGGCTCAACCTGTGGCAGTTCATTTTTTCCATAAGTGAAGTATTATTTTTGGAGTGTTTTCTTGAAGAAAGGACGAGGAACTGCAGTGAATTAAGAATAGAAATGACACATGGACTAGGTACTAAACTTTCACTGACATGTCATTTAGCTGATGCTTTAGTCCAAAGCGACTTACAATTAGTACACTCAACATTCATGAGGGGCCATTTAGGGGTTCAGTATCCACACAACCAAGCAAAGATGCGATGACCCTACAGAAACTTGTCATCTACAGCTATATTGCCAACTTCAAAACTTCAAAATCTCTGCTCCAATCACCAGTCTCACCAGCACACCCACTCACACTAGCGGCACATTTAGCTAAGTATAACTTGTCATCCATCAAAGATCCCAGGTTATATATCCCTTTTGTAAAGTGCTTCTCTTTTCTGCTTGACAAGCCCCACACTTTGTTACTGGGACATGGTCAAACCCATGAACATGCCAAAACAAACATTAAGGCTGTTGGGTAGTCGACCTGCCTTCTACAGTAAACAGGATGTTACCAGTTCAAGTGGGCAATAAATGCGAACAGGCAATATTTATAGAATAGAGTACTGTTCTGATAACTTCACTTCCTTATCGTCTAATTGGTGAGTGCGATTCAGCTTCAACTGCTCGACTCACCTGCCCTGATGACACGCCACTGTAAGAGATTTATTTAATTTGCTTGACATTTCAATGTCAAACTCCGCAGATTAAGAGACACATATCTCTGTAATGTAGACAACCTGTTTTTGCTGTGTGATTCTCACTGGCAGGCATTTTGGTGAAGTGGACATTAACAATTTTTGTCAGAGCAGTATGAAACCTCTGATGTTCAGTTTAAGACAACAAATGTAATGTTAGGTCTATTGTCATGGTAAGGATACAGGAGAGGTTAATTTTGGGATAATGCTGAAGGGATGTGTTGATGTTGCGATGTGGCTGGAGGATGCATGAACCACTTTAGACATTGCAACATAGATTCCCCTCAGGGCTCTATATTTTTCAGAAAGGTTCTGTTGCTGCTGAGTCAAGAGTAGAATCTATCATCCAAAATAAACTTATAGGATGGTGGGTTACCACATGAGAAGTACCACTGCTTCCAGATATTTGGTCATGAAGCAGGGAGTATGTGGCGGCTTTAACTTGTCAATGTGGTTGACGGAATGAAAACCAAGGATGTAGGCAGTGTAGTGGGGCCTTCAGCTCTGCGGGGTCTACCTCACTATCTTAGCATGAGCATACCTCATGTATCTGCAGCTGCCTAAATTAAACATCAAAAGAGGACACTACATTTCAGAGCCGATTGTAACTTGACATCAATATGGCCATTCTAAATTGAACCACAGCTAAGCCTCAAAAAGTTCTTGTACAAAGTGATCCCAGCTCATTTAACTCTTATCACTGACTATCGCGGTCCTGTTCATACAAAGACTCAGGGGTACAGCTTTTTGGAACATGTGCAGCCATTGTCTCATTGTTACAGGATTTGGTGCATGGTTTCATTTTTGAACAACGACAGGCACCAGTGCAGAATTCCAAAGCCAATTGATTCTGACTCTCATTTTTCTCCTTGCATTTTTTAGCTCTATCTGTCCACTTAAAGTCGTTTCTGTCTCTGTGCTTCACTAAAACCTGAACAATTGTGATCAAAAAAGGCATCTAAAATGATTTTGATGACGTGTTGTCTGCTGTGATGCCATCTCATAAAGCAGAGAGTAACAGGACAGGAAACATCATGTTGTAATTAGGGACGTCAACCCCAAAATTACATTTGTATCTGTATAATGAGTTTATAATAAAGTTGACTCCACCTATAGATTTCAAATGTTGCAATATGACCGGTCCTGAGTTAAGTTTCATTAAGTTAGCTGAGCGCATACAGGGAGAGGCGGTGGTCTAGTGGCAGAAACTTGGACTATGGGCAGAGAAGGTCTCTGGTTCGTCTCTGGTTCGACTCCACGGAGAGACAACGAAAAGACGAACCTGGATTGATCGATCCAAAAATCCAAGAGGATTCTCCCTACCCTGTCTAGTGCCCCTGAGCAAGGCACCTTACTCCCCAACATCTACTCCCTGAGCGCCGTACATGGTCGCTCACTGCTCTGTGTGTCCAGCACCAGATGGGTCAAAAGCAGAGATTTCATTTCCCTACCTTCATGAGTGTGCCTTTGCATGTCTGTGCATGTGTTTGGGATAAATGCATCTTAATCTTACAGAAGTTAGAAGATAGCTATATGATGTGGCCAGGGGCTATGTTTACAAATCTCTTTTTACATTGAAGCAACACATCAAGTTAAATGTTTGACCAAACTGTAACTCATTACCCTTGAGGAGAATCACTAACTAAGACAGATTGCTATGGCTCTCGGGACTCAGTCAACCAATCATCAGCCACACAGGACCATGGATGAATTGTAACTGTACCTCAATGACCAATCACAGATCCACATTTTTAGAGGTAAAGTACTTACACTAGGACCTTTTTTATTAATTTCCATAACATACATCAAATGTGCCAGACAAGCAGAACATGTAAACAGGCCATGGCATTTTCCAGCGTCAGTTTGTGCCAACGTGCCAACAGCCATTTAAACCCATGTGGAAAACCAAATAACTCTGTAAGTGCCTCTTTTTTTCACCTTCACCTGGAGTGATTCCACCAAAAATCCTTTCAGCACAAATGCTTTAGGAAGTCGAGAGAGGTCGTATGCAGAGAGACAGCTTCTTAGAGAGGAGAGAGTGGTGGATGAATCGGTCAAATACAGGATTGTCACCCAGGAGAAGAGAGTTGAACCTCTGTGGGAAATAAAAATTTGATGTTGACTCTGAATTTAATTTTCAGCTGCAGTGTGGTAAAACCACTTATGTTGAATTGTGTATTTGTCAGAAAGTATATTCTAAATAGAATATACTATTAGTTAGCTATTAATTCCAGGTGCAAGTAGTATTGTTGCTACAGAAACCTGGGTGCAGATAGCATCTGCTTTTATTTTCCATGTCAGGATCCATAGTCATTGCTAGACAGCTATCTGAGTCCCCCTTGTCTCACAGCTCGTGGTGTGACCATGGCAACCACAGACACAACGTGGAAATGATGTGACTGATTTGACTTCACCATTTCACCACAGATCACTGTCAGTCAGATCACTAAAGAGGTATTCAGATGTGTAACAATAAGCAGTCATGACACTATTCAGCAAAAGTTGCTGTGTGACTCGTATCACGTTGTGAACCGTTTCCTGTACTCATTTCCTAGCTCCAAGCTGCTCTGCCGGGCTGAATCTATGCATGGCGACTGCGCTGCGTCACTGCATATTCACCAGGAATCTGCAGACTGAGAAGCCAGTGCAATAACTGTACTCACTCACACTGCAAAGGTAGACCCATCTCAGATCCTCTGTCCTTGTCTGCTGCCTCTTAACCATCTGAATGTCGCCCTCTCCCTGTCACCCTTCTCTTACCCCATCAGCGTCCTCCTCGTTTCCTCTCTCCATCTCCTCCTGATGAGCTGCCCATCAAACAAGGTAACACTGACATGATGTGTGGCACCTTTTAATTCCCCCCTCTCCGTCTCTCTCTTTCTCCAGCAGCTGCAGTTGAAGAGTCTCTGAGCCGTGTCTCTCCAGCAAGTCTGAATGCCTCATTACCTGGATTGTATGGCCTAACATTGGCATTCCCCTCACTCGTACGGCCTCTCCGTTTCTCTTTGCTCTTCCTATGTCTCTCTTCCTCTTCTCTCTCAGTTCAGCAGCTGGAAGTAGTCAGTGCCAGCCACGGCCATCACTGTTCAGTGTCTCCATCCCTCCATCTGTCCTCTCTCTTACCCCCAGCTTCATTTCACACACACACTCAACTTGTTTCTCCCTCCTATATTTTGCCAATTGTTTAATTCCATCTGTACCCAACCCTAGTCCTTCTTTTTGTCCTTCTTTCTCCACTTACCAACCCTCCATCTCTCTTCGCCTTACCACCTTGACAGCATCCAGAGCTATCTCTGCCAACAGTGACCAGTCTGCTGAAGGAACAAAGGATGGGAAGAGAGGGGTAGAGGGAGGTGAGAGAAGAAAATGTCTTCCTGTTGGCTTGATTTCAGCCCAGCTAATTGGTTCATCCAGCAGCCTTCCCAGCATTGCCTGGTTAACTGTCTACTGTACACGTGTATGTCCGTATGACTTTGTGTGTGTGTATATATGTATGTTCAGCCATCCATGAGTGGGAGGAGTGTGCATTTTGCTAATAGTGTTGCACACATACAGTTTGTGTTTGTGCGCGAGGTGCTTTACTTGTGGTTGAAGAAGTTGTCCATTAATAGCCATCTCCTTTTATATGTGTGTGTGTGTCTAATGGTGAATGAGCCAAGGAGACATAAGAAAGAGATGTACAGAGGAAACGTTAAAGAAGAGAGTGAGAAGAAACAAGATAATTTGAATCAGAGCTAATTGAAGGAAAAGAAAATGGCTTTCAGCACATAAATGCAGTTCACAGGTTTAGGTGGGTGGACAGAGAAAATGTGAGAGAGGCGGGACAAAGCAGACTGAATGACCACAGGACACAGTTCAAGAAAAGATTCTGTGCATCGCTTAGGTTCAGCTCCTGCAAGCTAAATAAATATCTAATCGTCTATGCTGTTGCAGCCATGTATCTTCACTCTGTCTGTTTTCATCTTGTGAATAGGATTTCATTATATGAAATATAATAAAGCAGAAATTAATCATAAAATAAAAAAAAGCCACATTGCATCCTAACAAAGACAGCTGGTTCATTCTTTGGGGCTGAAAGCCTTGGAACTTGATGCCTCTCTTCACTCCAAGTTAGTGACTGTCAAAGCGCAGATGCTCGCTCACAATCAACTGAGACTGTTGCATCAAAAGAGATGCAAGCGTTCCAGGAGGACAGCTTGTATGGGAATGAGAAAACAATTTGGTTTACTCTGGAAGCATAAGGATTTTTAAATAAGATGTAATATATACACATCCACAAACACAGCTACAGTGGAACCATTACCCCAAAACATTTAGATTATTGATGTGCAATACGCAGAAGAAGCACACAGTTGAGTATTATCTGTACAAGCAATCATTTCATAGTGTCCTACTGGAAAAAAGCCACATTGTTTCTGCAGCAGTCATATGATACAGCATCAGGTTCTAACCAACATGTTTAGGTTCTGGCGACAAAGCCCACTGGTGGCCTTGGTAACCACACGAGCAAAGGAGGAAGTCAGATGATATATAGCGTGTGAATAGACAGCAGTACAAAGTGGTTTGATGAGTCAGCAAAACTAAATATCTAGACTTTGACTGTTGTCCCATTTTAAACAGACTGTCAACACTAGTCAACAGTACATTTAAGTTCCACAAGCCAATTGACAAATGGTTCATAAGGGTACTTAGTCTCTTAATCATGAGTAGGATTTGGGCGTCATATGCAATTAGCCAATGCATTATTGTCATTTGAATAATGTGGGTGTTGTATGAAAATAACAGCTGTCTCACTTAAAACAACAAGGGCATCACACTTAATGCCACTTTGCACGAAATGTGAGGGAAGGCCCATAGTCTTTCATAAGTTGTGTTTGGGCATATCCAGTCACTTGCTTTAGGTTATGGAAAAACCATGGTCTTTGGAGTCTGATTTGAAAAGCTGGAATATTTCACCATTTTTAACTTAATTTAAACTAAGTGGTTCTAAATCCTGGCCCTGGGTTGAGACACAGACCATAACACCTCCCCTCAAAGTAATGGATAGCTGCTGGCTAGCTCCCAGTGGCAGAAGACAGTGACAGCTTTAACAGATGTAGACGCTGCTCTGCAAAGCCTTTTCCATGGAGATAAAGGCAGAACAGACTTAAACATTGTCCATATATTAAAAGAAAAATCTGCAAAACCGAAAAAAGTGGTTGAGTGATTGTTTGACTCAAAATCTCCACAAGGAGTAAATTAAGGCAAGAGAACAACAGCATATTCATCAGATATCTGGCCAGGGACTTCCTCACATTGCTGATAAGCTGTCTCCCTTTAAAAAGCCTTCCAGGAAACAATTTGAAATTGAAAATCTGTGTCCCCAAGAGAGCCTGATTTATGCATTACACAAAACACAAACAAACACACACACACATACCCACACACACTTCTGCATCCGAATATACATAATTGAAGGTGTCATAACTCACATGTGTCTCACATAACTCAGTGCAGTTGTGCTAGTGTGGAGGGATTCATGTCTTTCAGGGTGAGTGCAAGTTCCTGTGCAACTAAGAGGGAGTGTGAACGAGACGGAGAGAGGGATGGGGGAGAGATTAAGATGACACACTTCATGGCAGGAAAGGGGATTTGATTGCATGTGAGCTGACAGTGAACGAACAAATTGTGCCACCAAGGAAGTGACGCGTGGGAATGTGTGTCGAGTAGAATTACACACATCAGCAGCTCACACTTTAACAGGGGTGACTTTGAGGGAAATGCATTTCCTTAACACAGGAGCATTTGCACACACACACGCACAGGTGTGGATCCCAGACAAAGTCACATTAGTTTCCTCTCAGCAGCATTTATCCAACATAATGCTCAGTGCAGATGAGGCTGTCAGTCTTATCAGTGATGCTTTTGTTTGTTAAAGTTATGGCCCTCCATCAGCCCTCTCATGCATTATAATAGCACACGTATTTATGGTCTCTCCATTATGTCAGACTGTGTGATTCATTCTCACACTGAAAGAACAGGATCTGACTTCAGATAGTTGCCGAATCAGCTATTAGCAGTGCTTGTTTGCAGTGCACTTAAGGGTGCACAGACAACAGCATCTGGAACACTTAAGTATTGAAGAAAAGTCAAAAACACTACTCTTCCCTGGCAGGTTCTGCTGTGACAAGGAGCTTATTTTGTCTGTTGTTTCCAAAAGGATTTTTTGAAATGTATTGGTAAAGGATATATGCCCTAATGATTTGAAACAATTAATTAATGATACCAATGGCAGGAATCAGCCGTGGGATTTCAAGTATCCTTGTGGGGCTTTCTGCTATTAAATAAAAAGGCTAAAAGCTAACTCTTCATTTTACTTTCATTTTAAAAGTCTGGCTTGGCAAAACTGCACGACTCATGTAAGCAATAAGGATTATTGTATGTCAAATCAAAGTTGAAGATCAATCCCATAGTTAAACTGATGAAGCATTTCCCTTTGTCAAGGGGGTTATGTTTCACTAAGATTGCCAATTTGTCTGTCTGTAAAATAGCAGGATTATGCTAAATTTACTGAATGGATGGCAGTATAGGTCAGGAGAGAACCCATCAAATTAGGTGAAGATCCAAATAAATGGCTTGATCCAAGAACAGATAAACATGTTCACAGACTATAGTGCGAGAGAAATTCTTGCATGAGAGACAGAACTGCATTACATGCTACTTGTGGGTATGCACACATCTGCAACTGAAGCTGCGAGGTCTTGCTGTCTGCATGGATGGTAAAAACTTCATGGAGGATAGCATGTGAGCGAGTGGACGGAAAATAGCGCTGTACACAGCCGTACAATGCAGCAATGGAACGAAACACCAAGTTAGAGATGTAATTCTGAGATATTCAAAACAATTTTGGTTCATTATGAAGCTGTGGCACTGACACAGTATAAACAAATGAATGGGAAGCATTGTTTTGACATAATGAGATAGGCCATTAGCCTTGATGAAGGTGTGTGCTCTCAGAGCGCTCTTATAGTTTGCAATTAATTTCCTGGGATTTCAAAGGTGGGGTCAAAATGACAGTTTAACTTATTATTTGTTTATCTTGGGTCTTCCTGTTGAAATAAACCATGTGAAAATTTAGAATTGAATAGCTACAGGATACAGCAGACTGTATCTTAGATCTCCAATAAATTTGTTGGTGTTATTATGTGTAGGAGGGCTCCTCAGCAAAGCTGCACGCTGGACTAGATGTGTAACAGGACAATTTGTTTTTAAATTGTTTGGCTTGGGCATAAATGATGCTTGACTACCATTGCTTCAGTCAGAGTGAGACTCAGGGTTGTGCCGGTTGGCTCCAGACATGGGTTAACAATTTTGTATGTCCACATGAAGAACTTTATTTCAATCCTCTTCCTCCAGAGGCCCAGGATTTGCCCTTTTACCACAGAGAACAGTGCTGAGAAACATTCTGCAGAAGTTGGTCCAGTGTGCCAAGTGTTATCTGTAAAACACTCAAAGAGGCCTGCTGCTGTTTTCTTTTAAACATAGTGTGTGCAGCAATATTGAAGCAATTCAAGTATATTTAAAGGAACATTATGAAGAACACAGTTTACAAAAAAGTATCATAAACTTCATCTCCATAACTGAAATGTGTAGCTTAGAAAGCTTTTCTGGAATAAAAAAAAAAAATCTAAACTCAGTGACCTTGCTCCATTTACATGAACAAGTCCAGCCAGCAGTCTAGAAACTAAGTGATTATGACCCTGTTCAGTGATAGTATTAAGTATCTACCCTTAGGGATCTGATTACAAACTCAAAGCTCTAGGTGTGAGCGAACCCGAATGCATCCTCAAAGCATCTTAAATCAAATCACACGTTCTTTTTTTATTCTTTTTTTTTTTAAATGGGTAGAATCATACTCTAACTGTGCTCAGCGTATTGATTCACTCTCTCTCTTGCTCATGCCAACACACAGGCACACACAAAAACACATTTACATCGGACATATCTGTATCTCACACTGGGAAAATACCACATCATTTGGTCAATGTGCACAAAAACGACGGACATGTACAGCACTGAAAGGAAACATGTTCAGGTAACATATGATTACCAGACGTGAACAGACCACTTGTGGTTGTATCTCTCAGGATGGACATAAATAGCAGGTCTAAACAGGGCAAAGGTGTAGAATCATATGTGAATCATGTTCATTGTTAAAGTAAATGCAAAAACTGTTCAACAACATAGAGGAGTGAGGAGCAGGTCTAGAAGGACTCTGCTGGGATGAGTTTAAGGGACTTAACTCATATCAAATGAAAATGCATTTCAGCCCATTTGAGAGTTGATGGGGGCATGCTTTTAATAATAATATTAATCATTTTGAATTAGTATATTATAAGTATATTTAGGAAAATTTGGTGCCATGACTTGTGATTTAGCTGTGACTCCCTGCTTCAATCCAAGAACTAATGATATTCCCTTATTCGTATCAGACAGGTGAAATGTTCTCACTAACTTTACAGTCCCCTGTTACTAAATAGTCATGGATCAAAAACAGACACAAGCATTTGTCAGGATAATTATTAGGAGTGTGCCAGTCTTGGACCATCTAAAGCTTTCACCAAGATCTTAAATGGGTCAAAGTTACATTTAAAGTATAAATCAACCCGATCAGGTAAGAAATATGGCGACCATTAACAGAGAGGACGTGACAAAGTATGTGGCAAAGCACAGTTGGCATGATTTAATTGCTTTGTGCCTTTAGCTGCTGGCCCTGGATGAAGCAGCATCGCTCTGTTCAAACCCCAACTGCACCAAGAATTTAGACTTCAGAAAATATGTGTTGTGTATGGTCCAGGTTTAAAATGGATGCAAGATTATCAATGCTCAGTCGCCAGCATAGTCAATACTTCAATAAACCCTTTAAAACCTCACAACATTTGCACATGTGAATACTACCCTGTACCCTACAGTGAGTATAATTACTACTAAACATTTCCATATAAGACATACGGTGGTGCACTCAAGGATGGATAATGTTTATTTGTGCAGCTGAGAGCTCACATGCTGTTATTCAAATTACCCCCCAACAAACAAAGACTTTCATCATGGCATTATTTTCTTCTGTTATGCATACACGCACACAGACACGGCAACATATAAATTCAAACACATTTGAATAAAAACAGACTTAATACACTGGAGCTGCATTATACACACACACACCACGACAAGAACTGAGCTAGATACAGCATTTTCATAGAGATCTACTTTGTGTTTCTATTTCACATAGGTCTCCATACTATAATTATAGAACAAATTTCTATGCATTTGAAATAAAAAAAAAAAGGCTTTACAATTTTGTATGTCAAAATATGTTTTTGTTGTCTTGTTTTTTTTGCGAGGGGGTTACTTTCCCAATTATTTATTTGGCAGGTGCAATATCGAAAGCTACCTACAACTGTGGGACAACACTAGAGTTTCAGTGCGGTAGGAGACCCTGAGGTACACTTAATCTGTTTAACAAGATATTGTGCAGGTGATTTGGTTAAATGTTTCCAGAAAGACTACACTGTATATGCCTCAGTGCAGGGAGGACAATGCCAGAAGATGTTCCTTGGAGTGACCACCAATGGATTTCCGGCAGCCATGAGGTGCCTGACGAGATTGGTGAGCAGCAGACTGACGTTTGCCCTTTCACATGTTCCTTATTCTAGGGTTTCACTGTGCAGGGCGGAGGGCCTTCGGGTGGTCAGTTCTCGAGATCTTGGCAACTTATTATATTTAGGGGCACATGCAGGATCTGAAAAAGAGGGGTTTTTGTCTATTGAAGGAAAGGCTGAGGACCAGCACCTGATCACAGTGTTGCATGCCACTGCTGGCTTACAACACTCACCATCTAGCCTCCTACCTCTGGTTACTAAGACTGCCTGTGAGGTATTAGAACAGGTTTGTGTCTGTATCTCCTCACAGTTTCTGTCTTACCTATACACTGGATTTTTCCCGGCCTATAATATATTTGAAGACAAATGTCGTCTGTATGAATATGAAAATGAAAGAACAAGGAAATGTTTGGACAATCTGAAGTGGTACATAGTTGTTAATATTGAGGTGATATAATAATAAGTCATTGTTGATTTTCACTCAGGAATACTTACGTCTGTAAACACATTTCCTATATTATAGCACTCATTCTTGCGAGAAGTGCCTTTTGAGTACTTAAAGCTTTATGTACTAATGTCTAGATTTTTTACCCCCATTCGATCAATCTCAATTCTCTCACTCTCTCTATGTCTTTGATCCGCTGATTGTGGGCGTTTCTAAATGGCCAATCAGATTCCGCCATAGTGTCCTTCAAACGCCAATAATGCGTCTGCTGTTAAACTTGAAATACTCTTCCGCAGTAAGCTGTCAATCAGTGACGCGCCTATCCCACCTCAATCTCTGTGCCCATGTCAATATATGTTGTTAAAACATTGAATCCAAATCCTGATTGAGTTAAAGGTTATCCATCATTAGCCATCTATTTTGCTACCACTGTTGATTTATAAGTGTATTACAAAACAGTGCTTTTGTGTTTCAAGGCCAGTTGATGAGGGAGACGACTCAATTGACCAAATTTTGTTAGGTGAAATGGTGTCATGCTCTATATAGACACATCTTGGGGAGATGGTTTTCCAGGGTGGTCTCTCTCGTATCTCTTGTTTTCTTTCCTTCAAATGGTGGCTTCCTGCAGCAGGAGTGGTACCTCTGAGTGTTCAATGTACCAAAGTACAAAGGCTGTGCCAGTGGCTTGGAATGACAGGTTTTAAGGACCCCTCCCCAAAAGAAAACATCCTTTAATTCTCCTCTCTCAGGCTTTCTTGGTCGGTCAGCCAATCAGAGGAGAGCCTTCATTCCATAACCATAGGGGACATCAAGGAGGTGTGTGATCAGGCAGCAGGGACAGCAAGAGTGGAATATGTCAAGTGGACTAAAAGAAAAAGGAGAAGGAGCACTCTGCTTTTTTGTTTTCTCCTATATAGAGAAATGCTTTTCCCTGGTAGCAGCTTCAGAGACACAACCATCCGCAGCCTACCTGTTGGTCTGGAGCTCCTACTCCAGGTGTTGTACAGTATCCCTTAAATATGAATAAACAGATTGCGGTCCACACGCACGTACATCAATAACAATATCCGGTTTTGAGTGTAACTCATAACACAAGATTATTGATAAAAAAACACAACCTAAGAGAAAATATCAGAAAATGTATAGAGTCCTTGATAGAGATTGTTTAACCACTTAACTGACAAAAAAACAGAAGATATGACAGCTTGTTTAAAGCAGGGCCTCCGATCCCACCACATGCACCACGCACTGTACATAGGACACCAACCACCACAACTAGGTTCTACATCATATTAATCAGTCATAATGACAAATTGGTGAGTGATTGAGAAGCATCAGAGACACTTATCGCAAGACCAAAATATGCATTTCTTTCACACCATAGAGACCTGGCATTTTGTCAGATGCATAACCCAACTTTTATTCTACTTTTGCTGTACACCTAGGGCACGCATATGGCTAGCAGCGGCCCTTGTGTAACGGCACATATTCTTAATATGGACTGTGTGCATATTTTGTGGATTGAAGATGGAGCACTTTGATACAGCATCGGTATAGCACCTGCTTTACAATCAAATAAAACCTGGAACCAACTGTCTGCTATGTGTGCAGTGAGGAGTATGATTTAAGATCGAAGAAAAATTTTCTCTGACGGCTGAGTGACCAGTGTGATTGTGAGAAAACATTGATGTACATTGGTGTAAATGGCTGAATGGCTAAACTTTACTGTTAAGCACTTTGAGTGGCCATTAAGACTAAAACAGGGCTACGTTTAAATACAGTCCATTTAAAAGAACCATTTAGATTTGCTACACCTACTACCTAAAAGCTAAACGGGGAGAGCCTTAGTTTATTTTAATCATCTAAACTCATGGTCTAAAGTGCATGGTTCATGTACATGTAATGCATGTTGGAATCTATCAAGAGAAAGGTCAGTGCAACAGGTGCATGGTCCAAAACTGTTATATTTAATCTCCTAATTAATCACACTTGTGTTTTACTTGTAATGTGCAGTAAACCAGAGTTTAATCTCTCATTACCTTTAAATGCACCTTTTGAAATTGCTATTGAAATATGGGAAATGCAAGGCAATAAGAAAAGAAACCTGTTTCACGTAGTGTCCAACAGATAAACTCTGCTTGTGCACAGTTACTTTTACTATCTCCTCAATGTGACCTTAAAATAAAAATATTGTGCCACTGATCTCAGACCAGGTTTTTGTAGGTCAGTTCCTTTCTGCTGCCTTAAGAGAACAATGTACCAACTATGCACCATCAATGCACCTCATTTAAATACTAGCAGGCCCATGGATCCTCAGAGGGGTGACAACGTCAGTGCTGGGTTGGGGAATGACAACTGGACTGGTTTGAAACTAGCAAAGTCATTTGTGATTCACTTGGCGTGGGATGTAAGATGTTTTATTCATATCCTCTGTTCTGTCACACACTGCCCCTCACCAGCAGCAGTTTGTCACAGTTACTGAAAGTGGACAACTGCTACTGTTATGAATACAGTGAATAAAAAATCATTTGAATCGCTAAGTGATGCAATATATTACTAATATCCTATCGATCTTTATTGTTTCAAATGAGTCAGTGGAAAACCGAATAACTCCATTATTCAGGATAGCAGACTTTTTCTCCAAATCTCTGCTCTGGGGCTGCTCCAGTCTGTCTTCAACAGCACAACACAGACACCAATCAGTCTGTGTGTCAGAAACCAGCACTCTACTGATTTACTGTCTACCTTCAATCTGCCAGTCTGGCTCTCTTCAGGATGGTGTTGTGCATCGACTATTCCAAGAAGCTGAGTTTGCCTTGTCATCCCCTCAGGTGAGTCCAGTAAGAGTCCAGGTAATTGGTCATAGCCAACCAATACATGCCGGTTCGGGGTCGATACCGTAATCTCTTGCAGCTGTTTGTTGGTCCTGAGCCATGTCAAAAATAAAGTGACCATCCAAACACAAAGCAGCACATGAGAGAAATTGCACATAAACAACATGCCATACATTGAAATGATATGTCACATAATGCAGCAGAGACCTGTGAAAGCCTGATGACCTGCTCAGCGTGTACACTGCCTCTCGCTCAGTGTCAGCTGGGATTTGCTCCAGCTCCCCCTCCACCCTCAAAGGGTTAGCTGTATAAATGACTGCAGCAAGTTACAGGTCTGATTTTTACTGCTGATAAGCATTGATTGCTTACTAACAAACTGGAAAGGCTTCAGAACATCACGTCCTCCATAAAACAGTACTCACTTATGGGGTTACATTTCTATATGCACAATCTCAAGGGAACCAACACATGCAGTGCCAGCAAACCAGGATAGACTAAATCAATCCGCTCACAAAATGCTGTAAATTAAAAAGTTTTTTTCATCACTATGCCATACTTTTATTGATGCAGTAAGGTTAAGTAAGGATATAAAGTGCGTCTTAAGCTTTAAATTAAAGGGAAAAACAGCCTTGAGAGAGGTGTGGCTGGCGGATTCCTAGATTCCCAATCACGTGCAACTGCTGGTTAAAGGGGGGCTGCCCACCTTTGATCAGAGATTGTTAACTTTTTGGAATAAATGTCGACACAGAGACGTCCCGAATGGTTGATTCTATGTAGTCAAAAATGGCTGTAAAGGTCAAAGACAGACAGTCGTTATGAGCGATGTTCCGGGGTTTCCCACACACAGTCAGAGAGAAACATGTACTTTTCAGCATTTTAATGGTCACCAAACATGTGAGCAATAAATTAAATAAACAAAAATTGGCCCACACCACCTTTGCAGGTCTCTCACGTCAGCCTCTTCCAGGCTCTCCTCGTGTGTGTCTGTCTTCATGTGGATCTCTCTCCTCTGGCAGCTCCATGCTGCCTTTTAAGCCTGCAGATCTATCAGCTAACAGCTCTCACCTGAGCTGATAGATCATGTGGTACAGGTGGATATGCTCTCCCAATTGCCTCAATGCCCACAATTTTAAATAAAAAAAAACACATTTGTGTACAGTATCACTTTAATAGTTGTTCCCACACACAGTCTTTAATTGGACAAGGGCCCCCCTGATATACCAGTGGCCTTTAAGGTATATTTCTGTGGCACTGCACCACAATGACACCAGGCTTAATTTTGATGCAGGAGGCTAAAATGCTACATGAAGAAAAACTGTTACTATGGCATGCATTACTGACAATGGTGGTTACAAGAGATGTACAATAAATGGTAAATAAGTTCTAACAAAAGTGCAGTATATGTTTCAACGGTATGTAGACTAATTTACATATAGGATTCAGTAAAAATTAATGTTTTTTTTTAAACCGGAATCCATGGGTTTCACTTAATGCTGTTATCTGTGAACACAGATTAGCTGTGTGCTAATGCATATGTTTGTCGTACAAAAATCGACATGTATAAATGGAATATAGCTGGTGGAGGAGAGAGAGAGAGGCTTTGATGGTGTTTTTTTTTTTTTTATGCCGCTGGAAGAAAAATCTGATGGAGCTTTATTTAAAAAAAATGAAAAGATAATAATGAAAAGCATCAGAGGGGAGACAGCACATGAATAGAGCAGCAGTTTCGCACATGTGTACAAGCAACAGTTTCGCACATGTGTACAAGGTTGATCAATTAAAAAACCCACCTAAATCATTTCCTGTGTGTAAAAATAGCAGAATTCACAATATTGGAATCTTTAATATATGCAATTTAAGATATATTAGAAATATTTAACATATTAACTGAACTCAACCATCAGAGTGTGTCAGGGGAGAGCAGAGTAGAGGCAAACAGCTGCTCTGTTTTCAGTATTCCCTCCAGAGCCTCAGAAAGTCTCTCGGTACACATGTGCTTTGGACTGTTCATGTGTTTCAGGGGTTTATATGCTACGTGCACACAAACATGGCAGCCAGTCTTTAGCTGCATCCCACATTGTCCACCTGCTTTACAGGGTGGTTTCTCAAGAAAAACTCATTTCAAATTGACACGGCTTTCATTGTCCTTGAGTGCCGCTACATGCCACCAGGAGATCATTTTCCCTGTGTTTGCCTTCTGTGCTCTTCATTCTGCTTTGTCGGATCATCTGTTTTCTAACTGTTCTGTTTTCCCTCGGTTAAGTTTTGGTCGTGTTTGTTCCTGTATGGTATTCATTGGCTTTTGCCTGTTTATTACCTGAGTTTGAGTTATTTTTGCCTGCCTGTCCGTTCGCCTGCCAGTTTTGGCTCAATATATATCCGGCACTTCCTGCCTTTTTCATAAATCTGCATCCCGTCGTATTCCGCAATAAACCTGATGCACATCACCATAAGACAAATACAAATTAAAAATGTAACTTGACTTTAGTTATGGGTTGTAAACACATTAATGGCAAAGGTTGATAGTTAATGATGTTTGTTGTTGTTTGTCTTGTAGAGGAGGAGCTTGTGTCATTAACTCATTGCCATGTGATAGTTTGCTTTATTGGGGTTATGTTGTTTTGTCAGGGTTAGTGTGGTCAGGGGCCTTACAAGAGGCTAAGCAGACAATAGTCTGTGGCCCTGATCTGAGAGACCCAGTACGGATGGTTACAGGAGTCAATAGCAAGGACAATTTTGTGAGAACCCCCTTAAATTCTATGATCAGCAAAGTACAGAGGAATAAAATGACACTATGGAGACCCTATGCCAATGTTCCTTTCTGCCTGGGGCCCCAAAACTCTCTTGAAACAGTCTTGGACGAGGTGTCCTTAAATGTGTGTCTAGTGTTAGCAGAGTGGAGAGAGATATGACAGTTGTGTCTTTCTCTCCATATGCAATGGAGCATGTGGGCGCTGGCAGTCATAATTGTATGTCGGATAATGGTATTAGGTTGACCCTGAACTTGTGAGGTGAATATCAATTCATCTGCCGCAGTCATCTTGAATTCTCTTTTAGAGTAACCTTCTGTCTGTCTTGGTCTTATTCATTCACACATGCATCCACGTACAAGTGTCACTCAGAGATGGCTCGAAGCCAGATCCAATGACGCTGCGGCAGAGGGATCAAGTGGGCAGGGGGCGGTTGGGGTTCAATTGTTCGTAAAAGCTTGGTCATCAATCTGGACTTCCAGGACTGTGTCAATATTCTTCACCAGTATACAACTATACACCCTCACCAACCCAGCCCCTTTTAAAATATACCTATCTTATCTTTTTAAATTACACTCACAACCTGTGATCGGGATGGTTACGTCTTTGTTATTTCCCACTTATGTGGACAGGTCATAAACCCACCACAAGACTTGACATACACAAAGTACAAATACTTCATTACTTTACATGAGTTGATTTTCTGTTATTTTTACTTACTTACTTTATTTTCCTTAGAACGTTCACTTTTACGCCCTATGTTTGAACAGAAATATCTGTACTTTCTACTCCTTAAATTCTAAAAACTGGCTTGTTACTTGTTTCAACCACCATAGATGACAACAGGATGTAAAATACATAACATAAGATAGAGGTAGCATTAACCATGGAGAGAAGACGTTGAGCCAATATACCAGCAATGATGAAGAAAGTGAAACAGGAAACATTACCGACAATGACGGAACAGATTTGTAGAAGCAAGACATTCCCCATCCATTGCAAAAAAATACTCAATCGCGTAGCGGGGGGCGTCCTGAGAGACAGCTGGCAGGTCAGGGGTGAGTTGGGCGCCACCTAGTTTCTAAACTGAGAAGTGCAAAACAGTGGGCCATAGTCCATTATATTACATTACATCTAGCTGACGCTTTTATCCAAAGCGACTTACAATAAGTGCATTCAACCCCGAGGGTACAAACCCAGAACAACAACGATCAAGAAAGAACAATTTCTTCAAAAATAAAGCAAAACTACAAAGTGCTATAAGTTAGTGCCATTTATGTCACAGTTCCTCTGTGCCTCCAGTGCCCCTCCCCCTCGCCTCACTCCTCTTCCCCCACAGGTGCAGCTTGTCCCATTAGATGACTCTGCGAAGGCTCACCAGGGAGCGCACCTGCACTCAGCACCCACTGGCTATATCTACACTGGCTGTGCGCCGATTCATCGCCAGTTCGTCCGTTTCACTACCGTGGTAGCTACTTGTTCTCGGCCCCTCTCTCTGTTTCCGCCTGATACCACTGGTCTCGTAACAGCCATGTTCTTTCCCTCTGATCTCCAGGACTTTTCCCGTGGACCCTCCTGCCATCCTCCCTGCTGATGATCTCCCGGAGCTATCAGCCGCCCCATCATCCTGCCCATCCGCTAGTCCTCCCTGCTGACAATCTCCCGGAGCTATCAGCACCCCGTCATTCTGCCTTGTCCCATGATAAATAAACACCCTTGAATGCACCACCGTTGTGCTCTCTGTTTTGCCTCTGCTCTGGGGTCCTTCCACCCGACCTGACTCTTCACAGAACGAACTGGCCACTAAACCATCGGACCCCTCACAGTCAAACGAACTCTGCCACGCCGTTGTGAGGCAAGGGAACCTGCTCGAACAACACGACCAGTCCCTCCAAGGACTAGTAAATTCCATAAACTCCTTTTGAACCATGCTAACACAGCTTCACAAGCGTCTCAACCTCTCCTCCACATCTTCCTCAAGGTAATCGTCCGCCCCAGCAGACCCCAGCTTCACTTCCCCGTACCTCATTCAATTCACCTCCACCATATCCTGGTGGATGACTCCCTACGGCCATGCATAGACTTCCGCGGTCTTAACAACATCACTGTAAAGAACAAGTACCCACTCCCTCTGATTGACGCTGCACGAGGCATCTGTATTCACCAAACTGGATCTCTGCAACGTCTATCACCTGGTTCGGATCAAAGAGGGAGATGACTGGAAGACGGCATTCAACACCCCTCTAGGACACTAGGACAGTATCGGGTGATGCCGTTCAAACTCACCAATGCCCCAGCAGTTTTCCAAAGTCTCATTGATGTTTTGCATGATATGCTCAAACGCATTGTATTTGTGTATTTGGACGTCATTCTCATTTTCTCACAGAACCTGCAGGAACACAGACAACACATTAGGTTAGTGCAGCAGAGACTTTTGGAGAACAAACAGTTTGTAAAAGCAGAGAAATGCATGTTCCATTCCCAATCAGTCCCTTTCCTGGGATACATTGTGGAGAGAGGTCAGCTTCGGACGGACCCAGCTAAAGTTCAGGCAGTGAGCGAGTGGCTCTGTTCCTGGGACGGTTCACTGTGGTGTCCTGTCATTTTAGTTTGTTAATTTCAGTCTCTTTGTAATTTCTGTTTCCTGTTTTATTTTGTAGTATCTGTCCCTTGGGTGTGGTTTCTATCTTCACTTCCTTTCGATGATTGTCTTCCCAGTCCTCATGTGTTTCACCTGTGGTTAATTGCTCCTGCCTTCCCTCTTGTGTCTATTTAAGCCTCTGTGTCCTCCAAGCCCTTGGTCGGGTTGTACCAGCAGGTAACACAACCATACTCACCATGTTGATCCCTTCTCCAAGGGCGTGCATTTTGTCCCTCTCTCCAAACTCTGTCTCTGGACATTGTCTCCGACCGTGGACCCAAGTTCACCTCACAGGTATGGAGGGCATTTTGCCAGGCTCTGGGGGCATCGGTCAGCCTGTCCTCAGGTTACCACCCCCAGACTAACGGACAGACCGAGCGAGTAACCAGGACTTGGAAGCAGCCCTCTGCTGCGTCTCTGCCCGACCTCCCTCGTCCTGGAGTTCTCACCTGTGCTGGGTCGGGTACACCAACAACTTCCTAACTAGCTCTGCCACAGGTATGACTCCTTTCACAGTAATGTACGGTTTTCAACCCCCTTGTTCCATTCGCATTCAGCTCCACCTACGCCGCTGCCGGAGAATCTGGAGGGAGGCTTGGGCAGCATTGGTTCGCAGAGCAGCCAGGAATGAGAGGACGTACAGCTGCCCTGACCTACACGCCTGGGCAGAGAGTATTGCTGTCCTCCCGAGACCTTCCACTCCAGGTTGAGTCCAAGAAGTTGGCTCCCAGATACGTCGGTCCGTACGAGGTGGTATCGTATATATTTTATGCAGCTGAGAGGTCTATGATGTTGTACAAGATAGACTTTTTCGGAGAGCCCTCCTGATGTTTAAGAGTCCAGAGGGCAGGCAACATATATGTAGAACTTTCCAGCAGGTTTAACCATTGCTTTACACATATATATATATATATATATATATATTAAAAGTGATGAATGTTATGATTTGCTTCTGGGGTATTCGAGGAAACAATTGTGTGCATTTGCTCCTTACTTTTGGAATGCAGGCATATTTATGTTATAATTCATATATGTTTAACAATGCCAGGTTATAGGTTTGTTTGTTATCATTCCTGGTCTCCAGAGAGTCTGGATACGCATGCGTAGGTAGTCACAGTGTGTAGGTGGCCACGCCCTTAGGTTGCGTTTCAGTTAGTTGATGGTCAGGACTGGTACGCCTTGCCGGTTTACAACCTAATGTTCTGATGTACTGATGTACTTAAGTACTGACGTACGGACGTACTAAATGTCACTAGCTAGCGGTAGCAGTAAGGCTACCTAGCGTGCTTGTTGTGTTCGCGAAAGATATAAAAGTTCTAAAAGTGACACGAGTGGTATCCGCCGTACTTGGCCTGACACCCTTCCAATGGGGAATTTATTAGACTACAGCAGGTAGCTAGTAAAAAACTGGACAATATATGTATGTCTGTCATTATGTTTTAAGCACATACCAACATGTTTTATTCTAACGAATACACGACAGTGGCAAAGGTCATCAATCCGGTGACGGTACGTCTGAAGCTCCCCTCCGCTCTCAAGATACATCAGACCTTTCACACCTCCCTCATCAAACCTGTCTCCACCTGTCCGTTGAGCCCTCCAGCCGAGCCCACGCCGCCCACACGGCTCATCGATAACCATCCGGCATATACTGTCTCCAGTGCCCCTCCCCTTTCCCCCCTCTGTTTTGCATCAGCTCTGGGTTCCTTCCATCCGACCTGACTCGTCAGTGCTACTAAATTGTTAGCTCCAAAAATGAAGTTTGGACATCCCTGCTCTAGATAGTAAAGTTTGATCGTCTTGTCTGCGCTCCGCCAGGGCCGTTATTGACTCCGGCGGGGCCGATCTGATCCATTTATTCCCTGTAATAAATTATCCAGGTGCTCCTGCAGGACGTCTGTTCAATTCAGTCTTTATTATTCTGTCTAGTTTTGCTGTAAGCTAAAGTTTTTAGGACTTTGATTTTAACTATGTACTTCTGGCACTCTGAGATTCTCGGATGAAGAGTGCCTTACAAATAAAATGTATTATTGTTATTATTATTAACTATCCTGTTTTGTCTGCCTTGAATTTTTTTCATTTTGCCGAGTTAAAGTTAAAAGTCATTTTTACTTTTGTACTTAAGTACATTTCAGAGCTTTTACTTTCACTTGAGCAAAGGAGTTGAATCAGTACTTCTACTTTTATCAGAGTCTGTTTTTTACACAAGTATCTTTACTTCTACTTAGGTAAAGAATGTGAGTACTTTTGCCACCTCTGCCTGTCCAGGAGGTTCACCGCCTCTCCATGGATTGATGTACTTACAACCAGAAACCAAACATTTACATCGATAACAGCTTTTGATTATGAATTAGTCTTGCCTTATATCAAACTCTTTTCATGCAGATTTCCTAGATGGTTACAAGGGATTTCAATTTCAGTTTTTTTTGTCTAATGTGTATATTTAATGCAGATTTCAGATTGTTATGTCATCACAGACAAAACGGCAAAGAGCCCATTAATCAAATGATCTTATTTTTTTCATTGCTACTATCTGTTGTTCCTACAGAAATGTGAATTATATTGAGTCAACTGGGAGATTCTGGGAAGTTGTATTAATCCCCATCAGAGAAAGTTGAAGCACATATTATAATAAAGTACAACACTTCCACTTTATCATCACAGGAAACTTTTGTAAAAACTGCTCTGCAGTGGACATATTAATAATTTATGTGCCATTGCATTGCAAGTTAAAACAGAGAGACAAAACATAACACAACATGCATCCTTATCAACGTTCATATGGCTGAGGCACATTTGTAGAAGGTTGTACTCTGTCAGTTAAACAGAGTTTAGCTGTATTTTGTGGTATCTACACAGTAGGGTGTGGTCTGCGAGAGAGTGGATCAGGATGAATACATGCACATATATTGGAGGAATAGAGATTCAGCATGTGGAGTTCAGGAATGACTAGGAGTGTAACGGTACATGTATCCGAACCAGATGGGTGTGGGTCTCAAACTCTGAGGGAGAATTTTAACAAAGGTTGTGCTGTAGCTCGTGGTCATAGCTGACAAATAATGAGGGAGGGTCTTCAAAGTCCTTTTTGAGTCCGCTGTGTATTTCACAGTCACTATAATGACGACAGACAAAGACAAGTGGATCGTACAAAAACAGACATTGCAAACTATGTGCTGCTAGTTAATTATTTTGAAGAAAAGAAAAATTAAATACATTTAATAATGATATTCATACAATACAAAAACGGTGCAGTTTAAGTACAGTTCATTTTTCTATAGGATGCACCTTAATGGATATTTATTTTGAATTATTTATCAGAGTGTTTATTTTGTTATTTTCTAAAATGATAAAAATCTCCTGTGAATTAGTGTTAATTTCGTTGACGAAAACTATGACGAAAACTATTCATTAACAAACTTTTTTCCATGACGAAGACGAGACGAAGACGTAACGAAAACAGATCTTTGAAAATAAAAACTATGACTAAATCTATTTTAACATTCGTTGACGAAACAAGACGAGACGAAAACGTTGGTGGTTGACTAAGTCACATAATTTTTGTTAAACATCATCGTATCAGGCCGTCATGAAGTATCAGGAGCGGACGAGTGAGTGTGTGTGTCTGTGTGTGCGTGTGTCTGTGTTTGTGTGCTTCCGATAGCGCACCGGTCCCGAGGGTCCGCCCCCCCGCCCCGCTCACTCGCTCAGAGACAAAAGGAGCTCAAAGCTTGTTCACGTGAAACAGCCTCGCAGTGACTGACTACTGCTTCTTAACTATGGAAACAGTGAAAACACAGAGTTTCTCTGGTCTCAGAGATCAGCGCCTCAGCTTCTTGATCAGAGCAGAAGCTGTAGTTTCTGTGTTCGCCTCCAGTCTGACCTGCTCTCCCTTTTTGTTTTCACATTTCAAACTAAATATATATTTTAAGCTATTAGGCTGCAGCTATATGTTTTTATTTATTTCAAAACAGGGTACTTCTTATTTCATACATTTTTCACAAATATGGGGAGGACTCAAATAGCCCTACAAAGTTCTGTGTTTAATTGGATTTAATTTACTCTTTTGAAAGTAATGGTTGCCGAGCCCTGCTATAGACTTATGCTGGTAGGGATATCTAATGGACCACCTAAGTACTGCAAGCTAGACTATTATGCAGTTTTAGAAACAACACAGGGTCCCTGGGCCTGAGAAGGGAAGAAAAGGAGTTTAAAATGTGGCTACTAAATGTGACTAAAACTAGACTAAAATGTAATTAGTTTTCGTCGACTAAAACTAAGAAGGATAAAAATGACTAAATGTCACTAAAACTAATATGCAATTTTATCAAAAGACTAAGACTAAATCAAAAATAGCTGCCAAAATTAACACTGGTGAGTTAAGTATGTTGAGTATGAAATTCTGCATTTTACTTCATACTTCTTAATGTTGCATGTGTTGTGTTCATTGAAGTTTATAAAAATATGGACGTGAATAGTTCTCTCTCTTGTGATCAAAAACATTGATGTGAAGCTCAATTCTAAGGCTGTTCTGTAAATACTTTTCCAAAAAAAACTATAAATATAGCAACTGCTATCCAACCACTCAACAACATCACCACTCCTTGCTGTCCTAGCTCCTAAATGGTGGAATGAGCTCCCCAATGACAGCAGGACAGCACAAAGTCTACACATCTTCCGCCGCAGTCTGAAGAGACATCTCATCAGACTACAGCTTGGATAACAATTTTTTTTTTTAAATACTATATTTAGTACCACTCATATGACACTTACATCTAGCCCTTTGTAGTCTGGCTTTCTTGAAGAAATGGTGCTTGCCTGATTCTGGGTTTATACCCTCATGGTTGAATGCACTTATTGTAAGTCGCTTTGGATAAAAGTGTTAGCTAAATGAAAACGGCTACTGGTTTTCGGATAATTTGGTTGGTTGAACAGATGCAGATAATGGTGTAATTGCTCATCCCTTTTATTTGCTGTAGCATCTGAATCCCAGTTGTCTGTGTGCCCAATCTCTGCCTCTTTGAGTTCGGAGTTGTAGTTTGCAAGTCTGGCCTAAATTATTCAAGGGAAGCATTAACAGTGTTGTTATTATCTGTAGATCAGTGTGATCAGTCACTTGTAATAAATCATTTAATCCCAATTCTCTAAGAAGAAGCAGGGGGCAATAGAGGGAAATTAGCCAATAGTCCAAACGCTGGTTGATTTAGTGTTTTTCTTTTGATTAATGAGCACTATGCTAAATCAAATAAATACCCTTATTCATGTATGTGTAAATCCTCCTTTTGGTGGATATATATACAATAAATTCTAAAACCTGTTTTCCTTGAATATCACATCTTACTTCTGACTGTTGTCTCTGTATTTTACAATATATACGGTGCATCCTTATTTCCTCTTACTTGTCAATGTGTGTTTCATTGAAGCAGATATCATAAACGAATGCTGCTATGGCACTGTCCCTGAAAACAGCTTCAAGTTAGAAAAACAAATCTATATTATATCTATATGTTTAACAATACCTACCCACCCACCCACATACACACACACACTTTATTTCCCTCTCTTCAGATATTTTGTTCATTACATATTGCTTGTCCTGAAGTTTCAGATGAAAAAAAGGGAAATGTGGTGAGGTGAAGAGGGGGGAAGAATAAATGCAGAAGGAAAGGAAACAGACGAATGACTGAAATGAAGGATGAAAAAAAGAATGAAATGAAACACTGAGCTCTAACTATGTGGGTTTAGTTTCTAGAGTCTGCTCTTCATTAATACTTTACTTCCTGTTATATAACAGTACATCGCCATCCTCACATCACAGACACACACACACACAGTTTGTCTCATACACTCAGCCATTCAGTGTGAATGGATGATATTGTGCAGAAAAAAGCCCTGTGTGACTGCACTGTCACCCCTTCTTATTAATGCATGAGGATGTGTTTGTGTTTGGAATCAGAGTCATGTGCACTTCACTGACAGCCCTGTTAACTGTCCCAAACAAAGACGCGACAAAGTTCTTCCATCAAAACATTTTGTACGTGCTGACATTCAGATGGAACATGTCGTCTGGATTCATGTCTTTGTCTCTCCTGATCTTTCTGTCTCTCTTCATTTTCCTAGAAGGTTCACAGATGACATGTCAAGTCGTCATGCAGAAGGGTCGAAAGGTTTGCTCAGTGCGTCACACAGCAGCCATATTGGAAATCCTTAGCCCTCTTGTTTCTCTATCATTTACTGTCTTATGACTAGAAGGTAATATCATTTTATTGGGCCCTTGCCTGCCCCACTTAGCATCTGGCTACCCTAGCTGCAGTTAAAGCTTTATTTATGCTTGAAGGACTGGTTATTGCACTCGCCAAATGTGACGTCCACACGCCACCTACCCCCTTCTTACTCACATTTGAGGGACAAAAAAATGTGCGTCACTGCTGAGAAATCTAAACCACTGGAAAAAGGCAGAATTTCTACAAAAGTTTTATTCCACAATTTCCTGCAGAATGTCTTCAAATAGTATCTTCGATGTCCCCCCATAGAAGCCATGCAAGAACCTCTATCTTATTAATTATGGCTCATACAGATGTCTGTAGAGAGCCTCCAGCTGATCTATGTTTGTGTTTAGCAGTGTTGTGCATGAACTAATGCAAAATAACTCGTTCATTGAACACATTCACTTTTATGAGAACGATGAACTGAACGCAACTCAATGACAAATATGAATTTGAACGGTGAACACGTTCATATTGTAGCGTCCTCACGTATAGACGACAGGAAACTTCTCTCTTTATGTGTATCTTTATTAAAGTCCAGCGAACACGACACACTTCTTGTTTGTAACTCCGACACTCCCATTATCCACCAGTGTACTCTTCACTCCCCTTCCTCATTCACCCTTGATACGCGAACTCATCAGCCAATGAGAGCCTGCCATCCCACAAAACCCTACAGCCATTGGCCTAGAGCTGTCACGTGCCTCACCCCGACCTGTTCACTGACCCTCAAGACATTTCAATACTTTCTCCTCAGGAGAGACGCTGTCTTAATCGAGTGCTTGCACCATGTCGTTGCTCAGTGCCCGTAAAATGTCTGATGTAGCCTAACCTAAACAAACTAACTCGACTTCGCACTACATAATCCATCACTCATGGCACACATATGCAGACCAAACAAGCAACGTATTCAAAGTGTTTTCTTCTCTGGCCAGTGTCTCAGCTCACGGGTTCTCTTGGCTCGCTGTCTGGCAAGTAACCAGCCATCCGGACTGCTCCGTGATTAAGGAGAAGGAGATGTTTCTTTACTTGGAATGCGGCCACTTTATTTCTCGGATATACAGCAGGAGCAACACTTGCATCACCTCAAGGTGGTCCGTCACTTCTCGTTATAAACACACTTTTAGCGTATTTTCCCACAATACCCAGGTGCAATATGTCACACACTACAAACTTTCCTTAAAGGGGCAGGCTATACCTGCAACACAACAACTCTCGCTCTCATATACAGATGGCAAGCGATAGCAGAGACGCAGACTCAGCAACTACATCCGATGCACCTTATTATTATCTAAGGGATTTGTACACACTGTCTGATAAAGATTCTGACAGTAAAGGCAAGGGGTAGTGATGGATAAGGTTTTCTTTAACAAGTTAATTCTTTCATTCTCACTTTCCACCTTAAAACTATGAAATGAACTAGTTCAGAATTTAAATGGTGAACTATGAACGTGAACTCTTCATGTTTACATGTATGAACTGAACTTTAAACTGGTTCATGAGAGGTGTGACCTTTCACAACACTGGTGTTTAGGCTAGTTGCGGTTGACCTGAAACAAAGTTGTGCAATGGCATGTGGCATCGGACATGAAATCATGAGAAAGGCGATTATAGATCAACTTCAGTGTAGGTTTGCTACAGCTGAAATTACTCAAAATAAAAATAAACAGACCCAAGGTACTGTAAACTGCAGATAAACTGGATGAAGAAGTTAAATGAAGGTTCCAATCCATGCAAACCTACTGTCTGAGAATGTTGCCTGATGCAAAATACAGTACGACCTGCCCTACCTTCTAGGTCGCGGCTGTTTGAAACGTTCAAAACCAACAATCCATTCCAATCAATTGATTAGAAAAAAACGTTTTAGCTATGCTAACATGGATGTATATCACATATCACATCAGAGAACACTTTGCAAAGACACAGAGAAACATTTATAATTCAAGGAGCAATGTTGTTCTTTATTAATACATTATAAAATGCCTTGGCTTACATGTCTTACAATATGTCGGCATTGTGATCTTTTTCAGTTTTTCAGGAGAATGAAGAATTCACATGTCTTTGCAGATACTTGATATGTGCTTCTGCATTATTACCCCCTTAATGCAAAAGCAGTTTGGGCTCCAGTCATGAAGCCTATCTTTATTTAATGCTTAATAATGTGTTGTGTTAAAATCACAGCACCATGGTTAATGGATGTAGTTGAGGACAACATTAACACTAAAAGTTTAAATGAATAAGCTCACTACTCTTGCATAACCTCCTCAGCTGCACAGCGCTGTGTCAGCAATGGAGAGTGGTCTGGCTGAACCCATTATCATTCTCCTGTCGAAAAAAAAAAAGGCTGTGGCATGTTCAGAATTCTGTAAACCAATCGCAGTAGTCTTGGCCGGCACTGAGCCCAGGATGCAGAGATGGTGCCCCTGCAGAGTATTGTTGCGGTGGTTCTTGTTTTGATGAAATCTTTGCATGTGGAGAGATCGAATGGAGTGTTCCCTGCAAAAACAACACCACAAACAGTAAAAGACAGAGGGACCGCGTGACCTGAATCTTAGTCGAAACTTTAAAAAAGTCAAAGGCTCTGAATACCTTCTGAATGCACTTTATCTGCAGCACAAATGGCGCTGACATGCAGGAGTGAACAGATTGAATAGGGTGGATGAATTAAAAATAATGAGCCTGAATAATCCATTTCATGTTTTTACCCAAGACTCCCTGGCAGCAATATGAAAGTATGCTGAGTTAATGTTAGAGCTCACAATTAATATCCATCAAGGTCCAGACATAACTAATGCACCTGAGCACAGCGCTCTGTCCGTATCAACCTCAAAACACGAACCTTGCACAACTTCAAATAGGCTCACTTAGTATTTTATTTAGCCGGCTCTGACCTGCTGGCCTGACTCCATCTGAAAGTAATAACACTCAGCTCCCATAATCTCTCAATAATTCACATGTTCTATCTAATTTGTTAAATCGCAGCAAAACCAGATGAGGGTCAAGTACCAGACTATTTTACAGTCAAATGTATCCCGCCCATTGCACTGGGGGTGTGCCAAGGTTACCCACAGTGCACTTGGGAACAGGGTGGGATCAGTAAAAAAACAGACTGGGTGTGTTACAGGTTGTCACAACCATGGCCAATGATATTAATGAATTGCATTACCATTAAACACAGGGCACTTCTCATGAAACGTTTTTTTTATGCAGAAACTTCCTTGTGTTTATATGAGCTCAGTATCTCAACAACACCAAAGTCCAACAACCTTGAATTGAATCAAGTTGCACCGAATTTGAGACTGATCAAGCAACAAACAAAAGGGACAAGAGTGAAAACATTACCTCTTAGGCCCAGGTTAATATACTGCAGTGACTTTGATATTGAAATGATCTAGGAAACGATCATGTTTACTGTGTGTAACCGTGTGCTGTAATATCTGATATATTAATCATTAAATAAGTGGAAATTCAGTTGCGATTTTCCTGTTTTAGGTAAATCGATTCCTGACGGTCTTAATCTTTTAAATGTGACTTGACTTTAATCTTTCAATGACCAGCAGAGCAATATCGTTTCAGAATAATGTTCTTTTGCGTGTGGAACACCTACTTTAAAAATGAAAATTGGTTGGTTTTAGTCACATCCACCACATTACAGAGAATATGCTTGCTGTTGCCCTGGTTACCTGGAGACACTGCAAGAAGAGGAAGAAATGGACAGTCCTGGGGGAATAATTGAACAATCACAGTATGTACACAAAGAGCATGAATTACAACCAGTCATGTTGTCACTCACTGGAAATGTTGATGTACTCCTCTGTGTGAGAAATGTGAAGTTAGAGCCACCGGCAAACCCCAGTCAAATGTATTCAAGGGGCCAGAGAGGGCAACATAGAATCATATTTAAACCTGCTGGCTAAGGGTTGCCATTATTAAAGTAAGATTGTTATTCATGCCGGCAGTAACGACATCCAACTAAATCAGCCAGGGGTCACAAAAATCAATATTGATTCGGAATGTAGTCATGCAAAGACATGTCGGATCTTACAGTCAGGATTTAGAATCTATCACAGAATCCATCTGTCAGGGACCGAGCAGGAAGACCAGAGAGCCACAGAGTTTCTTTGAACAAAAAGTAGTTTTTAATCCAGTTTCCATTAACAAGAACGAAGAACGAAAAAGAAAATCTCACAACCGGTAAAAAGGTTAGTTGAAATTATTCCAACTAGCCTCAAGTAGCAGCTGGCAACCAGTTGACAGCATCACAACAAAAAACCTCCCCCCCTCAACTGGGAGATGGGAACATATATGGTGGCTGGTCAAGCCACTCAAAACAAAGAGGGGGATACACATAGACACACTAACATTGAAAACAAACTACAGCCACCACATAACATCCCAGTATTAGACCATATAATATTAACTAAGGGAAATTAATTAAAAATAAATATCAAGCAATAATTAAAGATTTAACAATTACAAATTGAGATATGGCAACAATGTCCTTCCCCATGATGGCACGACCAGTCCAATTAGGACTCAAAGCCATTTAAGGTGGTCTGCTGCAGCTGGCCCTCCTTTTGCTGAATGGCCAGATGACTCCAGCAACAACCCCCCAGGAACTGGTAACTCAAAGAAAACGTAATTAATTATCACAGAAAGAAAATATTTAACAAATAAAAGTATGTTGTATGAAATCAAAATGTGTCATGTTATTTTATAAATTAAGTAGGTGCGTGTGCAAAAAGAAACAACTAAGCAAATTAGAATCAAGCAGTTACCACCATGATTCTGAATGTCAGTGTGTGGTTGCTGGTGCGGCCATCACACCATCACAACACAGAAGCAAACAGATTGCTCGTCCGCAAACTCTAGGTGAAGTGTTTGAGTCCACAAAACACTGTTTTAGTTTCTTGTGGAGGGAACTGTCTCTTTGTGTTTATCTGAGATGACATCTTAGTCTGATTCAGCAAATTGAAAACATGACATGCAAGTGAAGTTTACATCTTAGAATCTATATTATACATTAAGCCATAGAGCTCAATCAGTATTTACGCGTTCATTATATAGGGTTGGGGGAGTTCGCTGCCACTTCGATATTATGATGTGGTTGGACCTGTGCTTGTGACCTTTGCCCCCTCCATCCACTGCATTTCACTGTGCACAGTGTAATTAAGCACATATTCTGCATGACATTAATCTGATAACAATACTCTGTGTTACAGAGAGAGACATCGGCAAGAGGAGGGCGCTAATTAGGGCTTCCTGTGTCAGTGAGCGCGCTCCACAGGCAATCTGCCGTGGTGTTCTGCCCATGTGCCATATTAGCTCCTGCTGTTACAAATGGAGATGAGGGTGTCAACAGGCTTCAGCCCACAGATGCTTGTATTCATTGTTCTCTGGTAGCAACACACACTCAAACACACATCCCTTACAAGGTACTAGAGTTTCCTCACACACGTTCTTTGATACTGAAACTTCACTCACTGCCATAAAACAAAGCCATACACGCTGTAAAGAGCTGAAAGGTAAGTACATTTTTCATAAACAGAATTTCAGACATTTTAACAGTGTAGCTCTTTTTGATTGCAGCTGTTATTTATCCTTGTTTTCATAGGATTAATAGATGGCACCTCTATCAAATAGGCTGGCCACAAATAGCATGTCAATAGTGGCTCAGTTTATTTCATGTCAGTCAGTGATTATGTTCTTCCTCGTCCTTTGTTTGCAGCATAAATGAAGAATACAAGACTAGACTGAAGAAGAAGCAGCGTGACCCCATGCTGACATTGACAATGTTAATTAAACTCAAAGAACAGTAACTTTATTAATAGAGTTTTTAACATGACAATAGTCTAATTTAATCCCAATCTTCCTCATGTATCTTTTTGTTTAAAGTTGTGAGGACGAAAAAAACGAACCAGATTCAATTCCATTGATCCCACAAAACAATGTTAGGAAGGCCGGACTTTACTTCAGGATAAAGCAATGAACAAAAAGTGACTAGTCCAACAAGGTAGATGAGGATTCAAAAACAGCCAACAGTCATACACAGGGCTGTATAGGAATAGAGACCAACAGGAAGTAAACCACAGGTGCTATAATCACAAGGAATGCTGATCGGATAATTGACAACAGTTTAACAAGGGTGAGAACTACCTGACATGTGCCACTTCCCCGTGTGCATAGGTTATGCAGTCTAAAGCATAGGCAACTAATAAGAGGCTAGAGGAGGCAAAGCATCCCCTTTAATGATCATGGATATGCTGTGCTTTGTGATTCATATAGATTGGTGATTGTAATTATGATGCAAACACCAAGAAGCTGTGGTGATGTACTGGTCAGAATGTTTGAAACCCTGCAAAGCTATACATTAATCAACACACATTATAGCAAAGTAGGGCCTTGTTGTGCATTTGAATTAGAATCTGTTAGTGCCAATATTTATATATGTGAATCTAAGTCCCATTCAAACATCTCCCTGTCGTTGTGTTGAATAAAATGGGTTTCTATATACATGTACTAGAAACCAGTCGTACACCAGACAAAAAGTGACTTAATGTCCAAGTTGGAGTTTTAATGATGAGACTTTCTGCAGAGAACACTAACGCTTGAGCTCCAAGGGAGATTGACCATTTCTCCTGTGATGGTTACATGATTAGGTCAAGTATCATTTGAGAATGAAGGGCTAGAGTCAGACAGAGACAGGAGAGATGGTAATGACTTGATGTTGTTTCCATGAATACAAGTGTTTTGGCCAAGAGTATTTTATGTTACTATAACAAAATATTGTGTTATCCAGTGAAACTTGTAAGATGTGAAGATTATAGGTTAGACTATTTTAATGACTTGTAAAATGATCCTCGAACCCTCCTTCTGTTTTTATTATATCCCAGTGCACATTGGCAGAGGCCATTAAAAGGGTATTTAAAGTCCCTTATGACATCTTATTTCATCCACCAAACAAACTGCTGACTATCAAAAGTAAACAGTTTTCTACCCTGTATATTTTCCAGCAAAAATGTTTCAAATGACTGTTAAATTAAAAAGGCATAAACAAGTTATTCTCTTGCTTTATCAAGCAATGTTTATATGCTGACTGAAACCCTCTAGATACAAAATTAGTGCTGTCAGTTTAACGCGTTATTAACCATTTTAACGCCGTCAATGTTTTTATCGCGAGATTAACGCAGAGCTGCCAACTCTCACGCTTTCGCCGTGTGACACACGCTTTTGCATGTTGGTGGGTGAAGTCACAATAATTTTTTAAAACATCATCGTATCCGGCCGTCATGAAGTACAAGGAGCGGGCGAATTTGTGCGTGTGTCTCTGTGTGTGTGTGTGTTTGTGGTTCCAGATTGCGCACCGTAGTCCCGCCCCCTGTCCCCACGCACTTGCTCAGGGAGACACAGTGAGATCAGAGCTCGTTCACATGAAGCAGCCTCTCAGTGACTGACTGCTTCTTAACTATAAAAGAGTGAAAACACAGAGTTTCTCTGGTCTCAGCTGAACAGTGATCAGCGCCTCAGCTTCTCGATCAGAGCAGAAGCTGCAGTTGGTTTCTATCAACTTAAGTATCTGCGTTCGCCTCCAGTCTGACCTGCTCTCGCTTTTTGTATGAATATTTCGCCAACTAAAATATATATTTTTAAGCTACTAGGCTGCAGCTATATGTTTTTATTTATTTCAAAATAGGGTACTTCTTATTTCATACATTTTCCACAAAAACGGGGAGGATATTTGCTTGTCTGTTTGAGAGGCCTGACTGCTATGTTCACAGCAAACTTGAAAAAAAGAAAATATTAAGCCATGGTTTAACTGCACTATAGGCTGAGTCCTTGTTTACCTGAAATGTGCACTTTATAATTTTATTTTGTACCGCCCTGTTTGGCAATGTTGTTTTTCAATAAAATAAAACATTTGCACAAAGCAAGTCAATCCACTTTCCATGTTGATAGAGCATTAAAACCCCAAAAAAATTATGGAGAAAAAATTAATGAAGGGAGATTAAGAATAGATACAAATTTGCGATTAATCGTGAGTCATTTTGAGTTATGACATAAATGCGATTAATCGTGATTAAATATTTTAATCGTTTCACAGCACTATACTAAATAAATGTTAAAACATAAGCTCATATAAGAGGCTAAGGTAATAAACTAAATTTTTCAAGCATGCAATGTCTCCAAATAGTAGGTGGATAGTGATGGGAGTAGTAGATTGCAGCAAGTTGTCACCACACATTCTGTTAATACTATGAATTGACTTAATTTCATTCAAATAAACTCATTCTAGTCAACAACATTGGCATTCCTGGTGTAATCCAAAGTGAGTGTTTATTGTAGGGCCAGGCTGCGGTAGACCTCTAAACGTATCGAGTATGCTGAACCCCTTCAGTACTCTACTACTTTGCCCAATTTCAAGTGGAAGCATAACTGTATGCTAATAACTTTAGAAAACACATGGAACAAGGTGTAGCAATGGGAAATGTTTAGCTTAATCAATATGAAAACAGAAATTAATATTAAATTGAAAAAAAGGTGGTGGTATGGTATCAAAGTCCCGCCAATACACCCCTAAATTAATATTGGCTGTCAATCATGACAAACCCGACCAAACTTTGTGGGTCATACCACTGCAATTCTGCTTTGGGTGCTATTTACTTGTGTGGAGGGCATTACAGAAGAGTCTAACTCTACCTTTTTCCTTTCCAAATTGGACATTTCCAAGACATTCTTGATGATTCTTCCGTGAAGAAGGGGTTAATCCGAGTTCACACTACACATCATTTGATCGCTGTGCAGTTTATACTCGACTTCCTGTCTTGTTGTGAGGAGTCTTGCAGCAGTTATGTGTTCATAATATGTGACTGACTGGTGACAGGGACACTTCATGATCTAACCAGGAGAAAACATGTAACATAGGCTTTTTGTGTCAACAGCAGTGGTAGATACGATCCACAAAGTTCACAACTGCAAGTGAAATACAGGGGAACAGAGTTGAATTGACATCAGCTACTTTCCCTGCCTGAAAGTCTAAAAACCTCTACTTGACATGCGAGTGACTGTCGGTCAGCGTCGAGCAGTTGCTAGTGCATAAGGAAATGTGAGTTTGCACTCGTCTCAGCCCAATGACTGCTGAACATTGGTTGCACGCAGAGCAGATATGTTTTTTTCACATATTGTTGGTGATATTTTTGTATGCACAATTATTGAGAGTAAATAAACAACTTACATGAGAGCTACCTAAAATGACTGTTATGATATGCTTCAGCTAAAATGGAGAGGGCGGGGTTTATGACCCATGCTTTAGTTTCAATGGGCCTTATTTACTAACATGGTCTCAGAAATGTTCTTTCTCTCCACAGATGATGCATGCACAAAATCGCTGCCAGATTCATGACACGTGCCCACCCGATGATGTTGTTCTCATCTAGCAGGATCATTTTAAATCAACAGGCACGTGTCACTCTCTGCAATAACCTTACTGTCCGTCCTCTATTTTTCCATAGAAGGACATCCGTTTGTCATGAAGAGAGTAGTGTGCTGAACAGTTGAAATGTGCTCAGTTTACACTTTAACAGTGAACCCTTATCACAAGATACACGTACAGTGCTGATGTTTACTTTTTTTTTTTTTGATTCATTCTAGAGTTTATGAGACACATGCCTAAACCTGCTGCACAACAGGAGACGTAACATGAGGAGTCATGATCCGACATCTTCGATTAATAACTGAATACATGGGACACACACACACACACACACACACACACACACACACACACACACACACACACACACACACACACACACACACACACACACACACACACACACACACACACACACACACACACACACACACACACACCTGCAGACAGAAGAGTACCTATCGCAGATTACGACCTAGCACTTTGTTTCAACTTCATTGTTGCAGAGGCTACTCCCCGTTTATCCAAAACATGAATTTGAATGTTGATGATGAGGATGAAAGGGCGTCTATTTCATAGTTCATTTTTAATACATCTGGTCAATGCAATAGTAAATACAATGATTACTGTCTATCTACTATTTTTAACCCTAAGTAAATGGTGCTTTAATATATTATCCATTGAGTCTAAAGGGTGTTTTACATTTTCCAGGACAGTCGGGCGTTCATCATTTGTGCAGTGGCATGGTCTGAGAAATCTCGAAATTGGGGAAAAACTAATTTAGGTACAAACATATTGATGAATCCCAGGTTAATGCGTCAAACGTTCCAACACAATGTTTATGCACAGATCTGTGTTAGTAAATGCGGCCCAATGTCATCCATCTTCATATACACTCATTGGCTGATGGCTCAACTGAAAACATACAGTAAGTTCTGAATTGGTAGGCTCCTCAACTGATTAATCAATATTCAAAAGGCAGCCTGAGTTCCATCATTGTTAATCCACTTCAATCTACTGCAGAGGCTATGATGACCGGCCAATTAAAACTTTCTTAGCAGGGTTTTATAAAAAAGAAAAGAAAAAAGAAGCAGTTGTGTTACATAACGTCTCGTTTCCTGCTCCTTATGCTGTCTTTGTCACAATCTCTCCTCTCGCTCTAGTACCACAGGATTTCCTCCCCATTCAGCTTATATTCATATATTTGTGCGCATATCTTTGATGTTTTTTATTAATATCTATCACTCTGAAATATGTTAGCTCGCTCCAACCAATCCTGTCCTTGCACATCCCAGAGGAAGGACGTCAAAAGAGACAAGAGTGAGGAGATGAAAGTAAGTGTCAAGCACCGGGTGCAGCAGCATGATTACAAGTGAAGAGAAGGAAGAAAAGGAGGGAAGTACAAACAGAGGCACGAGCACCTGCCCTATAGTTCATTCTTACAACCAATTACAGCTAACTAATTGGGCTTGTGCTGGAGATAGATTGCTGTTTTTTTGTTCAAGCTGATTCAAGAGGTAGTGACAAGTAAGCAGGGTAAGATACATGTATGGGCTGTAACAGGGAGAGCTTTGGTGACGTATATTTTATGTGGTTCTAGAGATTGCAGCCTCAGCTGTCCAACTCTGTAGTTCAGTATGAAATATCACCATTAAATATGGCACAAACACTTTGTAGCACCACAGGATGAATCTTCATGACTCAGATGATCCACTGGACCCATGTGAGTGTCTGTGGCTTAGAAGGTACCGAGGTTCATCCACTAGAACATTTGTGGTCCAATCCCTAACTTCTCCTTTCTGCAATCCAAATTGTCCTTCTGCAAGATCAGAGCCACAATTTGTCCTTTGAATGGTTAATGACACTGGGAAAGGATTTCATAGAAACAGTCAATTTACCATTTGGTCACATTAAATTGAACTTGATCAAAAAAACGAAACTGTTTCTAAATGAAAAAGATCGGATCAAAGATAATTGAAAACATTGTGAACATTGTGATGTATTAGATAAATCAGGGAAGTTAGGTATGATTCCATTTTTTAGTTTGAAACTGAAGACCTATCCCAATTCACCCCTTAAGGCTGAATTATAGTCCTGCGACTGCAACCGCGGAAGGCCACGCAGCTGCATCGACGGACTCATTTTGGTTTATACTTCTCTAACGTGCTGCGCGTGTTGCAACGCAATTCACTGCCAAAACACTAGGCGGAGTAACGTTTTTTTTCAAAGACAAAACACAGAAAGAAGAGACGTCTTCTTCTTCGTCAACAGTTCATTTACATCGCCACTACGGCTCCTCATAGCCTTATTCTGGCGGACAAATCGGCCAGTCAGTGACGGGTTATACAAGTGGTCATTCTTTCGGATCTCTTCTATTTGGTCCATATCCGTTCTTCTAGATCTTCCGTGATTTCCGCGTATTGTGGGGCATGAAACCGGAAACTAGACTCCGGACGGGATGTAGTAAGCAGACCAATCACAAGCTTTGCGGGCTGCGTGAGGCTCGCGTCGCTTTGTCGTGTAGTTAGAAAAATTGGCGGACGCACGCAAGCCTGCAGAGGGCATGAAAGGGGCGTGTTGCGTGTCTTGCGTGCATGTGTGCAACCCGACTATAATTCCGCCTTTAGCCCTTTACTTGGGCCTACTTTGATTCAGTGTAATTTCTTATTTTAATCCAGTAGCAAATACAAATGAATTGAATCGGCGTCCCAAGCATTTCAGGAAAATCCCTATTCAAGCCATCAAAATCGACAAGTCACAAATTTTGCAAACTTCCCCATTCATGCTATAATGTTGTCAGTGTGGGGCACAAGTTTCTATGGACTGAACTAACGTATATTGAAATAAACAAAGTAAACACGCTGGCTGGCATTACCTGAAGTTGTCAGCTGTTTCACTGTAATGGTGGTTGATAGAATAACGTTAGTTGATATTGTCACTGTAATAACGTTGGTCAGCTGCAGACGATGTAGAAAGTGGTGTCCCAATTCTTACGTTTTTCTGTCTCTCTCTCTTGTGGCCCCGTTTGGAGGGGGACCCTCGCAGCAAAAGGCACTTCTTAGGGGAACCCTTCATGAGGGAGAGGAATTGGGACAGGGCCTCAAAGAAGCTTTGAAGGAGTATGCTGAAAAATGTCAAGAACCAGAAATCACTTTATGAATATGGGGGTAGAAACTCTGTGGAGATAAAAATTATTGCACTACCTCGATACATATTTAGTAATGAACATTTTTGAGCGACAGTGTAGCACAGTTTCACCTTACTGTTCTTGCACCTTTTGACAACAAGAAGGAAAAAAGGACAGGATAAAAAGGGAGGGGGATGAAAGACAAGTAGAGCTGCTGTGACCTCAGTTAACAGTACAGGCTTGTCAATAAAATGTAAGTCATGATACAAAGTGACAGCGCGCTGCAGTTATGTTTGGCACAGAAAAACAACTCCGGCAGAATGTGTGCCTCGGTCTACATTGAACTTGAGATGAACTGTTCCATTTTTTTAAAAGTTGGCTTAATGCTGCTTTGTCACGACTGGAAATCTGAGGTGCAGCTCCAGGAAGCTTCTAATTATGAGGCGCAGAGCTGCAATCACTGTGATTCATTTGAATAGGGCAACAAACCAATGTATGTCTGTGTGTGACCGAGGGAGAGAGGACGAAGTCGATGGGAAATAAATTGGTATGTATTAGCATTTCTTGACATCTCAGCACCCGATAGAGAGCAGAGAACATGCCGAGAGAGAGAGACTTAATCCTTCCCCTCTGCTCCATTACAATGGTAATTAAGAGCAGATAAGCAGTCTGACAGAACCCGTTCAGTCCGATTACACATGGTAATGGCTTTCACTCCTGTGGTGCCACACTTATTTTGTATTATCTGTCTCCTCAAGAAATGATAAAGAAACATCATTTATGATTTATACACATTCTTTCCTGTGTCTGAGAAATTGATTTGGAGAAAGCCATTCAAATGTAAAGGGATTGTCCTCCACCCACAAATCATTTCAGAGTGGTAGAATTAACAGAGAACAAGAGTAGTTGCTGTTGGAGCTTTCCGGATAATGCCGGGGACAACCAATACAGCACAGACAAGCCTTGAGGCTGAATGGGACATGCTTGCATCACTGTGTTGTTTTATACACAGCTACAGTCTTTTATTTCTGTATAACGATATTCATTGATAAGAATAAAGACTCCAGATTCATTCTCTAATCTGAAAACATTGTTTGTTATTGGATGACAAATTAATATTTCCATTCCTTAGGCTATATAATGGTGTAGATTTTCACTTTGTTTTAAATATTTGTATATATGATATTAAAATGTAGATGGTAGGTACATACATGGAGGCTTGAGTCCTCCTGCAGCTGCCACAGGTCCTGATTCTGACCCAGTCTAAGTGTCTTCCCACACTCTCTCTCCCACTTTTAATCCTAAATTCTGTCAATAAATGCCATGGTGCCCCAGGAAATTATAAATAAAAACAAGATTCAAGGTTGATTTGTACACTGTGAAAACATAATCTTATCAAAAGAAAGAAAGGGCTAGTGGAGCGAGCATAATTCAACCTCTGTCTAACTGAACTCAATTCTCTTCAAGAATTGACGAGAAATTGCTGACTTTATCCTAAAACAATTACTAATAGAACATGTTGCTGGTGTGGAACTTTCAGGCCAGGAGGCAACTTCTATACAAACAATGAAGAATGTGTGTCCAGGTAGGTACCTATTTCTCACAGTTATACTTTGTTTTTTTGGGGCTGGGTTATAGCAAACATTAACAAAAATGTTAGCTTCCATTGGTGTGCTGGTCTTAAAGCGCAGTGTGGTGAGGCATATTGCCCTATACATGCCCCACATGCACTTATAGCATGAGTTTAGATCATTACCATAAAGCCCTTGAGAGTGAACTTCATTCCTCTATCCATTAGCTAATACCTCCTTTGGAGGGCAACAGGGGCCTAAAGCCAATGTAGTTTGCTTACCAATGAAACACATGGGCAACAAATCAAGACAGCCATTCATGTTCACATTCACATCTATTACAGTTAAACAACTTGTCTTTGAACGATAGGAGGATGCTGAAAACCCCACTGGAAACCTTCACAGGCTGAGACAGACCCTGGCCGACTATTCTTTTTCTGTTGTCTACAGCAATCACGGAAATGTGACTTTAGTATTCTGCGGCTGTCTCTCATACATACAGAAATATTTTTGTGATAAAACTCTGCTCCGACCAAATAAAAAATTGACAAAGGGACACTCATCCCTCTCAGCATGGAAAAAAAGAACAATTTTCAAGGCTGAGAGAAATGTCACAGCCCATCAAAGCATCTCATGCCCTGGACAAGAAAGCCAAACTGTAAAAAGGCAGGGAATGAAGAAGTCAGCAAAAAATTTAAGTCCGTAGGAAATGAACACTCAATGCAGTGGACAGTTAAAGAACCCGACTGTCAGTATGTGGAGTGTGGAGAAGTGTGCACAACTTTTGATTGAAAAACTTATGTGATAAACTGAGAGAAAATACTTGTGAAAGGGGACCTAGAGTAGAAATAGATATAATAGTAGAAAACCGTCTATACCAATACTTTAGCTATCAAAGATGTTACGTGTCACCATACTTTGTACTGTAAAATAATTCAGATATGACTTTAATCAAGCAACCAAAGTACAGAGCTTTAGGACTAGGTCCTTATTTATTCAACTAATTGTTAATTAAAAAAGGGCCCCATTGTGCTGCTCTGCAACAACAAAACATGTGTAAATGTGAAAAGGAAAATTCACAAGATATGACACAGCATTTGGGCTTTGATTTAAGACTTTTCACTTGCACAAATTGTTCCCTGATAAATAATAAACCACTGCTATGATTCAATAGTTAGACACTCCATCAACAGCTTCAGCAGAGTTAATGAAAAGTGGTGCCCTTTATCCAAAATGCAATGAGATTACTAAAAGCCTTTATAAATATATTATTGTAATGGTTTTCACACCAAGAACCAAGAATAAGCTTTTACTCCTATAATGACAATTGCGTAAGATATATGTATACTAAGTAGACTGATACGTGTCATTAACTATTAACACCAAAACACATAAGATATAATTATGTCCCCCCCCAAACTAATTAAAAGACAACTTTCGCTTCCATGCACACAGTCAACTTCTGCCAAACAAAGTAAGTAATACATGAGACCCTTAATGCTGTCAAAGCCAATTAAGGGCAAAGAAGAATAACATATAATGAGCAAGATACAGATAGTCACATTAGGTAGAAGGCATTGTATTGTTAATCGTGGCTTCATAAATTAAGGCAGAGCAGGTTGATACATAAAGGTGTATTGAGTAGATCTACATTGGTGTGGGGGAGTATAAGGATGTACTTGTGTCTTAATAAGCAAGTCCTTGTCAGATAAAGCAGTAACACCTCCCAATCCTTTACTGTGAAAGACACCTAATCAATGCACTGAGCAATTAGTAGTTCTGAAACCTTGGCTAGCTGAATAATGACACGTTTACCAATTAGAATTGTGAAATCGTGTGAATGTTGAGATTTAATTACTTTGATTATACCACATTTATGTAAAGCCAGTGGAGACCTAGTAATTGTCTCTGTGTTACTGCTTCACAGCTAAAATGTCATTAGTGAATAGTCAGAGAGTCACCTTTTGATCTTGTAAGATGCAAAGAAACAGGTGAGTGACTCTCTACAGCAAATAGACCTATTGCATATCCACATTTGTGGGTTTTGGTTTTATAATTGAAACCAGGATTCCCCAGTGGAGGGATTGATGTGTCAGGCTCTCAAACTCATAAATCAATGTTTTATAATGATAACATATTCCTGTTTGGCACATTACGATTAACATGTTCACCATCTTTTAGCATGTTATGATGCAGTTATCAGTAATAGACTTCTGTAATTGAAAATGATTCCACTATAGTGTACAATAATATGGTATATTATATTATAAAACATTATTTTTTCTCTGTTCGTATATATCATTTCTGCTTCTGTAACTGCCAAAATTACCTTTGATGACCTGCCTCACAGCAGATGCACTAGGTATCAGCCACAAATCTGAACTATCTATGCAAGGCTCCTCCACGAAGACCTTGAAAAAGGCCCTTGTTCTGTGTCTTATCTCCTGGATTGTTACCTCTCACCACACATCTGCTAATCAGACACACATACACACACATCTGCTATTCACACACATACACACACATCACGCCTTCACCAAATATGCAAAAAGAGAACGACTGCCAGTGTTTACTTCGTCTTTCACATTTCCACATGTCCATATACACAAATATCTGTCTGACCTTCCTTGCAAGGAATAAAGTAAACAAAGACCATTATTCTCATCTCTTTATTTAAAAAGCTTCACCAAGTGAAATTTTCGACACATTTCTATGATAGAACATTTCTCAGTGCTCTAGGGCTTACTGTAATCTCTTTCTACTTACTCAGTAAAATAGTAGTAATAAGAGCAGGGATTTCTTAGCTAAACTTTGCATTCATCGCTGGTAGACCAGGTCAAAGATCAAGTGCAGATGACTGCATCATTCCCAAACTTCGCAGTCTCTGCTCTTCCAGACTAAAGTGTTGTGCCAAATTTTGCAAACTAAAATGGCCAACATTGTTTTCAAAAATCTATGTAGCCTAAAAAACCAGGTGCAACTTTCAAATTTCATGAACATCCATCTAATAGCGGACATCCCTCTTGTAGCTGTTAAGATATGTCCAAAGACCAACTGACCTGCATGGCGAGAACATGTCCAACAGCACATAAAAGGATTTTTTCAATCTACAGTTGGTACGTGTGTGCCAGTGAAAAGAAGTTAAAACCTGTAGCATATCTTCACAAACATTTGTCATCACACACAAACGCAGAAAATCTCTCCTGCAGCCAATCAAGAATAGAGATGTGTCAAAGATGTGATGTCACCATGTGAAACCTTCTATTGTCCAATCAGCTTCCACAACGACCATCAGCAGCTAACGTACTTGTCATCCATTGAGAGACCTGGTGCAGACCAGTGTTAATTTTGGCAGCTATTTTTGATTTAGTCTTAGTCTTTTGACGAAAATGCATATTAGTTTTAGTCTAGTTTTAGTCATTTTTATCCTTCTTAGTTTTAGTCGACGAAAACTAATTACATTTTAGTCTAGTTTTAGTCGACGAAAACTAATTACATTTTAGTCTAGTTTTAGTCACATTTAATAGCCACATTAAACTCCTTTTCTTCCCTTCTCAGGCCCAGGGACACTGTGTTGTGTCTACAACTGCATAATAGTTGTAGACCGTCACCTTATCGTGGTGGAGAGGTTTGCGTGTCCCTGTGAACCTGAGGGCTGTGTTGTCTGGAGCCTTGTGCTCCTGGTAGGGTCTCTCATGGCAGAGTGGTCTCAGGTGAGGGGCCAGACTAAGAATGGTTCAAAAACCCTCAATGAATATCGATACAAGAGGAGATGGGACCCAGCCCGGAGGAAGCCCGGGGCCCCCGTCTGGAGCTAGGCCCAGACGGAGGGCTCGATGGCGAGCGTCTGGTGGCCGGGTTTGCCACGGAGCCCGGTCGGGCATAGCTCGAACAAACTACGTGGCACCCCCCCTCTCTTCATCTCATGGGCCCACCACCTGTGGGAAGACCCGTTGGGGTCGGGTGCGCAGCCACATGGGTGGCAGCGAAGGTCAGGGGTCTCGACGGACCAGACCCGGGCGGCAGAAGCTGGCTCTGGGGAAGTGGAACGTCACCTCGCTGTGGGGAAAAGAACCGGAGCTTGTGAGGGAGGTGGAGCGCTATCAGTTAGATCTGGTGGGGCTTACCTCCACGCACAGTCTCAGCTCTGGTACCGTACTCCTGGATAAGGGTTGGACTTTATTCTTCTCCGGAGTTGCCAAGGGCGTGAGGCGCCGGGCGGGTGTGGGGATACTCATAAATCCCCGGCTGAGCGCCGCGGTGTTGGAGTTTACCCGGTAGACGAGAGGGTCGCCTCCCTGCGCCTAAGGGTTGTAGGGGGGAAAACTCTGACTGTTGTTTGTGCGTATGCACCAAACAGCAGTTCAGAGTACTCGGCCTTCTTGGAGACCCTGAATGGAGTCCTGTATGGGGCTCCAGTAGGGGACTCCGTACTTCTGCTGGGTGACTTCAACGCCCACGTGGGCAACGATGGAGACACCTGGAGAGGCGTGGTGGGGAGGAACGGCCTCCCTGATCTGAACCCGAGCGGTCGTTTGTTATTGGACTTCTGTGCTAGCCATGGATTATCCATAACAAACACCATGTTCGAACATAAGGGTGCTCATAAGTGTACCTGGTACCAGAGTACCCTAGGCCGAAGATCAATGATCGATTTTGTGATCGTATCATCTGATCTGAGGCCGCATGTTTTGGACACTCGGGTAAAGAGAGGGGCGGAACTGTCAACCGACCACCATCTGGTTGTGAGTTGGATCAGGGTGTGGGGGAAATTTCCGGATAGACCTGGTAAGCTCAAACGAGTAGTGCGGGTGAACTGGGAACGCCTGGAGGAGACCCCCGTCCTAGGTATCTTCAACTCACACCTCCGGCGGAGTTTTTCTGGCATTCCTGTGGAGGTTGGGGGCATTGAGCCGGAGTGGGCGGTGTTCAAAGCCTCCATTGCTGAAGCTGCGGCAGCTAGCTGTGGCCTCAGGGTCTTAGGCTCCTCAAGGGGCGGTAACCCTCGGACACCGTGGTGGACACCGGTGGTCAGGGAAGCCGTCCGATTGAAGAAGGAGGCCTTCCGAGATATGATATCCTGGAGGACTCCTGACTCGGTTGCAGGGTACCGACAGGCCCGAAGGGCTGCAGCTGCTGCCGTGTCGGAGGCTAAGCAGCGGGTGTGGGAGAAGTTCGGAGAGGCCATGGAGAAGGACTTTTGGTCGGCACCAAAGTGTTTCTGGAAGACTATCCGGCACCTCAGGAGGGGGAAACGGGGAACCATCCAAGCTGTGTACAGTAAGGATGGGACTCTGTTGACCTCAACTGAGGAGGTTGTCGGACGTTGGAAGGAACACTTTGAGGAACTCCTGAATCCGAATAACACGCCCTCTATGTTGGAGGCAGAGCTCGAGGTTGATGGTGTTTCATCGTCAATTTCCCTGGTGGAGGTCACTGAGGTGGTCAAACATCTCCGCAGTGGCAAGGCCCCAGGGATTGATGAGATCCGGCAAGAAATGCTAAAGGCTCTGGGTGTTGAGGGGCTGTCATGGTTGACACGCCTATTCAACATCGCGTGGGAGTCGGGTACAGTGCCAAAGGAGTGGCAAACCAGGGTGGTGGTTCCCCTGTTCAAAAAGGGGGACCAGAGAGTGTGTGCCAATCACCGGGGCATCACACTTCTCAGCCTCCCTGGTAAAGTCTACTCCAAGGTGCTAGAAAGGAGGGTTTCGGCCGATCGTCGAACCTCAGATTGAAGAGGAACAATGCGGTTTTCGCCCCGGACGTGGAACTACGGACCAGCTCTTCACTCTCACAAGGATCCTGGAGGGGGCCTTGGAGTATGCCCATCAGGTCTACATGTGTTTTGTGGATCTGGAGAAGGACGTATGACCGGGTCCCCCGGGATAAACTGTGGGAGGTGCTGCGGGAGTGTGGGGTAAGGGGGTCTATCCTCAGGGCCATCCAATCCCTGTACTCCCAAAGCGAGAGCTGTGTTTGCGTCCTTGGCAGCCAGTCAGTTTCGTTCTCAGTGGATGCTGGTCTCCGCCAGGGCTGCGCCTTGTCACCAATCCTGTTTGTGATATACATGGACAGGATATCGAGGCGTAGTCGTGGTGGGGAGGGGTTGCAGTTCGGTGGTCTGAGGATCTCGTCACTGCTTTTTGCAGATGACGTGGTCCTCATTGGATCATCGGCCTGTGACCTTCAGCACTCACTGGATCGGCTGGCGGCCGAGTGTGAAGTGGCTGGGATGAGGATCAGCACCGCTAAATCTGAGGCCATGACTCTTAGCAGGAAACCGATGGATTGCTTACTCCGGGTAGGAAATGAGTCCTTAGCCCAAGTGAACGAGTTCAAGTACCTTGGGGTCTTGTTCGCGAGTGAGGTTACTATGGAGCGTGAGATTGGCCGGAGAATCGGAGCAGCGGGGGCGGTATTGCGTTCGCTTTACCGCACCGTTGTAACGAAAAGAGAGCTGAGCCGCAAGGCAAAGCTCTCGATCTACCAGTCGATCTTCGTTCCTATCCTCACCTATGGTCATGAGGGCTGGGTGATGACCGAAAGGACGAGATCACGGGTACAAGCGGCCGAGATGAGTTTTCTCAGAAGGGTGGCTGGCGTCTCCCTTAGGGATAGGGTGAGAAGCTCAGCCATCCGTGAGGAACTCGGATTAGAGCCGCTGCTCCTTTACTTAGAAAGGAGTCAGCTGAGGTGGTTCGGGCATCTGGTAAGGATGCCCACTGGGCGCCTTCCTTGGGAGGTGTTTCAGGCACGTCCAGTGGGGAGGAGACCTCGGGGAAGACCCAGGACTAGGTGGAGAGATTATATCTCAACACTGGCCTGGGAACGCCTGGGGATCCCCCCGTCAGAGTTGGTCAATGTGGCCCGGGAAAGGGAAGTCTGGGGCCCCCTGCTTGAGCTGCTCCCCCCGCGACCCGACCCCGGATAAGCGGATGAAAATGAGATGAGATGATGAGATTAAACTCCTTTTCTTCCCTTCTCAGGCCCAGGGACACTGTGTTGTGTCTACAACTGCATAATAGTCTAGCTTTCAGTACTTAGGTTGTCCATTAGAAATCCTTCCTACCATAGGTCTAGACTAGAGGATGTGATGTATGTAGGAGGAAGGGATGAGTTATCTAACACATAAATGGGCATATCTCTGTCTGCATCTCCGTTTCCAATAAAAATAAACAAAACAGTCTCTTTGTCTACAGTCGGTATATTTATTTTCTGACATTAAACATAACACATTTTAACATAAAACACATATCTCAAACTTTTAACAGAGATTGTGTGTGCTTGTGCGCTTGAACAGCGTTTATGTTTGTGAGTGACTGCTTGCGTACACAAAATAAGTTGTATGTGTGCTTGAGTATGTGTGTGCGTGTATGCTTGTTTGTGAACGTTTGCATGGATGTGTGTGTACAAGACATAAACAGAACAGTGTAACAACTTAACAAATTAACAATTAGATAGGGCAGTCTCAACAGCAACATGAATCCCCCACCTCGAGTCAGCAGAATGAGGCTACTGATCTCTTTTCAGTTTGAGGAAAGCACTTCTCTCTAAAATGAGCCTTGCTCTATTTCACCGAACACGAGTGAGGTCTCCTGTAATACTAAAAACGCGCTCTGCAAATGCTTGAGAGGCTGGCATTGCCAGAAGGTCAAATGCAAATGGTATTAGGGTCTGGTACACAGTAGAACCCTGTGGAGCCCAAAATTCAATAGCACTCTCCTCGTCGATGGGCTGAGAAAGCTGCTCCTTGAACTTTTGTAGCTCTTGCCGGACACAGGGCTTTGGTCTTAATGGCCGGCTTGTGCTTGCTTTTGAGAGGAATCGAAATCTGGGACGCTTTGAAGGTGGGGCTGTCTCTGGTGCCTCCCTTCTCTCTTCTTCCTCCTCATGGTCATCATCCTCCTGTGGTGATAGAGATTGAGCAATGTATTCTTCTGCTCTTCTCAGAAGCTCTTGAATTTGCATGTCCTCATTTTGAATGAGAGTTTCAGGTGAAACAGTTGGATCCAGGAAGCATGCAGCAGTGGCGAGGGGGGAGAACTTTGAATCATTGGGATCAAGGAAGCAGCTGAAGCGCTTCTCTATGTTGGCCTTCATCTTTTGTGCCAGGTGAGCTAGGTCCCTGTAGCCAGTGCCCTGGGGAAACTGGGATAGGTGAGCACTCAGGTCCAAGAGGGCAGGCACCACCAGGGATAGGGACATGGTGTCACTCTGTAGCATCTTGGTATGCTCTACGAAGGGGAGGAACAGGTATCTGAGAGCAGCCAGCTTCTGCCACTCACTGGGCTGGAGACAGTCCCAGTCCATCCCATCAGCAACCTGGACAGTTGAGTCCTTTACTTCCAGAAGGTGAGAGATCATCTGGTATGAGCTGGACCATCTAGTGAGGCAGTCTTTGACAAGAGTTAGTCCACACAGCTGGAGCAGTCGCTCAGTTGCTACAGATGACTTGCGGAATAACCTGACATGTCCTCTTACTTTGTCAAAGAGCCTTTTAACACTTTGTTCCTTGTGGATCATGTTCACCACGAGTTGCAGAGTATGTACCACACAGGGTGTCCTCTTTATGGCTCCGTACCTAGATAGGACAGAAAGACAAACATAGAGAAAAGTCAAAAAGGCAGTTTATTATTCATCCAAGGGAAATTAAATTGCCATGAGTAACACAATGCAATCACACTGTGCAATGTATTAACACACATCATCATAACGTCATAGATAAATAACCAAATATAGCTCAATAACAGACATATCTAGCATACTACTAAAACAGCTACAAACTAAAATAATTTACCTTTGCTCTTCCTCACCCTCCTCAGATTCTTCATCACTGTTCTGGACTTCCTCATCCTCAGAGCTGGGCTCATCATCCTCTTCGTTTTTGAAGGCTGCAACCATGTTGCTCCCGTTATCTGTTATAACAGTCAGAAATTTTCTTTGGATATTCCCCAGTCCTCTGTGCATCGGTCCACACATGTTTTTATACACTCTGCAGTGTGGGGGTGGGAGATCTGCTCAAGCCTCAGCAGTATGTGTGTTGCCCTGTTTTGCTGAGTGCAATAATAACATGCACTAATGGCAAGGAATGCTGCTGTGAGCCATTTTTTTGTCCATATGTCAAGCCCAATTGTGATTTTGCGTGCTGTGGCAATTCTGTCTTGAAATTTCTCCCTTTCAGCAATGTAAAGTTTATCAACTAAATTTGATATCTTTGCTTTTTTTGGTACGGTCAACCTCTTATCAATGGTCTGCATCATTTGGACAAAATCTTCGTCCTCAACCGAGCGGGCAGGTAGGCCTGTGCGTCCAATCCACTGGGCAATCGCCTCTTCTTTAATTTGTTGTTCAGCTGAGTCGGTTCTATATTTCAATTGTGAGGAGAAGAACGTTTGAATACTAGTCCCCATCCTCTGTGAATCAGGCTGTTTTTCCGGTATTGTTGTTTCTGGGATCTAGGTGAAAAAATTGTGGATACAATTAGTCTCTAGGATATATACAGATCTCATAGTATATGCCTACAGCTCAATTCCAATTGATAAAATGCAAATAATCAATTTACAGCAATGCTTAATTAACAGTGTTATCATTAAAATATAAGAAAATATCAAGACTAGATTTTAAAGATTTAATGATGTGATGGCACAATACAACTACTATGCATACCTTGCCTTATAGCTAAATCAACCACATATCCTCCATAAGAATTGCTGTGCAATCTGATAACCAACTGATTTAACTAGACGGCTAGATTTGACAGTGGAGAGTGGGGTTGGGGAAATATTGATGTATGGGATTTTTTTTAATAGGGTGTTTATGTTCATTTGTCCGCCTTTGTCTGCGGGCACAAGTCCATATAGTACGGGAGAGCGGGGTAATGTGGGACATCGGGTAATGTGAGACACCCCCTGTATCTAGGCAACGGAACACATTTGTGGTCATGTGACCATGACCACATGTCAATGTGACCATTATGTTTTCAAGCCCCTCCCATTTCCCCCTTGCCATGAAGGAGACGCTGGTGCTGGTGCTGTGGAAAGTATGTTTTTTCACAAAAATGTTTTTTTTTGCATGTAAAAGTAAATTTACTTGCTTTGAACTTAAATCAACAGTTGTGTCAAACCAAATTGAATCAGGTCGAACAACTTATATCATACATGTTGGTGAACTTCCAACATATAAAACCATGTGACTGATGCTAGCTGAAGATTAGTCTGAATTGATAAGAGATGTTGTTTTTTCTAAAACGGTGGCTGTGGGGCAAAGTGAGACACTGTCTCATTCCATAAGAAAAGCTGGAAGGGATCGAAATATTGACAAGACAACCCTCAAAAGATTCATAAAGAAAAAAGAGCAAGGGGAAGAAAAACCAGTAGCCTGGTTTTACTTTCAAATGAGATGGAGGAGGAGCCAAACACTTGAAACAACTAGCTGACCAGTTCCATGGCCTTGCTGCAGTTAAGTGCAGTGAACTGGCATTTGAATATGCAGAGAAAATCAATATCCCTGTCCCTGCGAAATTGGACAGAAAAACAATTTGCAGGGAAGCTAGGGTGAGCAAGAGATCACAAGAATCATAATAATCATAAATGTGCTTAATTGACCAATCTCCATGATTCTGTTACTAGTCCTATATTAGTGGTTGTCAATCTAGCTGTCGGGATTTTAACTATTACAACATGTGTTGATATGGTAGTTTTAAAGTGGAAAAACTAAGTGGATCACTTTACCCCGTAGCTGGGGTAAAGTGAGACACAATACCACTTTTTTAAAGACATTTTGATCATTTCCATTGCTAGAAAACATCCTGAATTAATGGGAAATGTGTACATTTTACTGATATATAATTTTAGCTCGTCTAGAGGGGAGCAAATGTAAAAGATGTCCCACATTACCCTGCTCTCCCCTATGTGGGGGTGATGGTGTTTCTTGTCAATACAGAATATTGTACGCAAACTATCTGGGAGTGGAGTACCGCTACGGCTGGCAACATTCAACCAATGATGTTAGGTGCGTGCAAGTTTAGAAAAAAATATATTGTGACTTAGTCAACCGCCAACATTTTCGTTTCGTCTCGTCAACGAAAATTAAAATAGATTTCGTCATAGTTTTTATTTTTGAAGATCCGTTTTCGTTACGTCTTCGTCTCGTCTTCTTCATGGGAAAAGGGTCGTTAACAAAGAATTTTCGTTATCGTTTTCGTCAACGAAATTAACACTGGTGCAGACAAGTCTACAGCAATACAGTTTAAGATCCAAGACATGGGGCAACGCAGAGATGATTAGAGATGAGAAATGAAAGAAGGTGAGACAGGCCGGAAAATTCCAGCACAGGCAGTAAGGAAATCATCAACCAACAAATGAGAAGGAGGAGAGGGAGGGAGAGACCAGGGTGAAAAAAGAAATTCCAGCAATGGGTAATGAGGGATAGATGGGAGATAGATGGCAAGATGTAGACATCCTATCAGCAATATTGTAAATGATTGAAATAATCGTATATAAATGATTATTAAACCAGTTTGCAGACACGAACAGTTCCTCACTACCTCCCTCTTTCATAGGAAATGTACGGTGGCCCTGAGAGCTCAATGAACAGCAACTTGAGAAAACACATGCAAGTTGAGAAAACACATGCAAGTTGACAAAACACAAGCAAAGTAAGAAAACATCTTCATCAATTTCACAACACAACACAACACATTACAGAAACGCGCTACAAATAGACGAACGCGCAGCAAATAGACTAACTCAGGGCAAATAGACGAATGCGCAGCAAATAGAGGCAACAATACAACGGAAGTGTTTCCAGAGGACAGCTAAAAAGGGATGGACACCGCTGCCACAGGAGACACTAAAACGTCCAATACACCATACAATTTCGGTTCCGCACAGGGGTTGTCATCCCGCGGCTCTGGAGCCGAACGCGGCTCTTCAGCCCCTCTGCAGTGGCTGTACTGTACAGTGTTGTGCATATGTTTTGTGAACGCTCAACTTAACGAATCAGTTTTCATATCATTAACGTGAACGCAACGATGAACGTAATTGAACGTCACGTTACTTTTTTTAATCATCATCGTATCAGGCCCTAATGAAATACCAGGAGCAGGCGTTTGTGTGTTGTGTGTGCGTGTGTAGCGGGCTGACCGGTCTCGGGTCACCGACCCCGCCCACTTGCTCAGAAGAGGGGGCAAAATGTCTCTTCTGATAGTAAAGGTTTCAAACCCCTGCACACTATGGACAATACATGGCCTCACAAACAGGGTCTTGCTTGTTAGCGCTGTTTAACAGGAGAAGACGGCATGTCTCTAGATCGGACCATCTTCAGAGCTCACTGTGGGTCTCTCCGAGCGAGTGGGCGGGTACGATGATAAATGTGTTTGTATAGGGGATGGGAAGGATGGGAGAGGAGAGATCATTAAGGAAAAAAGGGGTAAGAAGATGCGCTGCAGAGTTTTGACATGTTTGCTAACATTTTGAGACATGGGAGAGGCCATGGGGGTTCAATTTTAGTTCTATGGTACATTATATGGTAAATGTTAGCCTTTGTGGCTTGTAGATGCCGACTGCATATTGGCATCCATATTGCCATTGAGTAGCAGCAGTACTCTCACAACTGGACCACTTGAATGTCAAGGCACACTGTTCATTCCACTTCCCACATCAAAACAACACACACAATCACATTTGAAGGCCACATTAGACAATTAGATTGTTTTTTTTTGCGGTAAGAGCCTCCTGATGGTAAGGAGGCATAATTCTAACTGCAATGTTGAGTTGTGTTGTGCTGGTTCATTGTGTTGGATGAAGTGAATAGCCGGTAAAAGAATGACCTCCTCTTCATTATTGACTTTGCAGTTGGAGGACCTCAGAGTTGACCAAGGTGTTCAGCACACTCAAAACATGAAAACTACCAGGTTAAGAAAAAAGTATGCCATGCATTTCTCCATTTATTTCAGACATTTGAAGTGGTCTGACTGGTCATCAAAGTTCTTTTTTTGCAGTAGATCCTTGAGCTGAATTACTGAAGTAAAACTGGGGAATGCTTAGAATGTAGTTAAAGCCCAAAATGAGGATCAGAAAATGGAAGAACGAGGCCAGCAGTTAATTGAGGGCAGTGGGGAAGGAAAAATTATTCAGCATGAAGAGAAAAGAGATAGAGAGTAAGTGAGAGAGAGAGAGAGAGAGACATTTGGGCTCATAGCACAATACTTATTTGTAACACTGCATGTTGGATGTATCTACGATCGGATGTAGATAAATAAGTGGTTACATATAAATCCTGTGAGCTAATCAGATATATCCCTACACTAACAAAATATCTTCCTATTAATATTTTCTTTCGAAGCCAGATGCATCAGGGCTGGACTGATTGTCCACAAAGTGCAGCATCTTTGACTTCTTACAAGTACAAGAAACAGACAGAGGTGCAGGCATTAGTTGCAGCAGTTAAATGGCTCGGAATAGATACTTTGACAGTTACTCTGTGTGTCTCTTTCACTTATATTTCCTAATTATAGCTGCCTTCCTTTTTGACTGTATACAAAGATGTAGGACACAATGGTACTCTAAAGGGACGCCAAAGCATCTCGATTGGCCCCTGGTGTTTGACTGCAGCATTGACCATAAATCCTGCCATGTTTAAAGGATGGGAAATGGAACAAAATTAAACAAAATCAAAAGACATTCACTTGGTTCTGATGGATATGCATGCAATGTATGTGTTACCAATATTTATTTTCATAGTCATATCTCTGTACACCGGAGCGCTTTTCTGTTAGCACTGTAAGTCCGTCAATCAGTCCGTCCCATTACTGTGAAATCTCATGCCTTGATGGAATTTCACTTGGACTCAGTGATTAAGTCACTTGATTATGGTAGCGAAAGTTCATGGTGGCCTCACAGTTATGTTTCGACTCAAAAATGAACAGATTTTTGTCAAAGATTTCAGTGACCTTTACATGTATATATAAATATGTACACAGAAACTGCCCTCGTTGGCGGAGGCATACACGCAGTGTGGCAATTCTAGATTAGGTATTTGGAATGTCGATCTTTTCACTTTATCGCGGCATCCAATAAGAATTCCAGCTGGAGTGAAATCTGACATCAAATAACCTTGAGGTGGATTCTGGCCAGATGTTGAAAATTAGAAAACATATTCTTCTCCCAAATACACATTTGTACACGCATCTGTAAACTGTTGGGGGGGAAAGACCATCAACCACCATAACTGTGCCCTCTTTATGATTACGACAGCTCAAATTGCTTGTTTTTTCTTTTTCTTTTTAAAGCTTCACAGTAAGTGAATAAAGCGATTTCTTCACACAACTAAAGTAAGATATACAATATAACCTCACATATTCTACCAATACTGACGGCTTCTCTATCATTACATCAGTCAATACTGCTCCTTTCATCTCTGTCAGACATCTCATGTGCAAATACATAAAACATTGATACACCTCCATTTATAATAGACACTGTCTTGTCTCATCAATGTTGTAAATGGATCTTGTTGTTAAGTTATTTTGATGATGTTCTCTGCTACTCGCTGCATCTACAGTATCCCTCACATAGGGCTCTCTGTGGTTTCTTAGTCTTCCCCCCTGTTAAGTTACTTTTTTGAGGGGGTTATTTTTTCTCACTTTTGTTGACAGTAGAGATAATGTCTCACCTTGTTAAGCCCTATGAGACACACTGTGATTTGTAAGTATGGGCTATACAAATAAATGTGATTGAATTGACTGAGATGATCAAACATTATTTAATGCTCTGTGAGAAGGGGGGGGGGGATTCATTGGTCTGAGGGGGGAGCAATTTCAGTTATAGCCTGTAAATCATTCATATTTTGGTTTTAGGTTACAAAAATTGCATTATAACTTAACTGCTTAAGTATGTGAATTCTTCTTCTTTGGCAACTACCACACCGGTTCAGATCTGGGCTGGAGCCAACCCTGATTCATACAAAGCCAGGATAAAATAGATTGTGATCAGATTTGAGAGCTGGCCAACAAAGATGAAGAAATGGGACCTCCTTGTATTTTCATTGTAGGAAAAGCAAGGATCAAACTAATTATATTTACCACAACAGTACCCGGGACCTTCCATAGCTACATTGAATGCAATCATTTTTATGTCATCATTTACAGTGTTTACACCGATATAAAAAGCCAAATTGTCAAAAACAATCAAGATATTTTCAACGGCGAGTTTCTGCAATGAAAAAGGTCTTCAACAATGGAGGTGAATCAAATTTAATACGGCGCCGTTTACAGATGCTGAAAGATGGCATTTGGAAAATCAAACAGCAACATCTCTGTCCAGGTGCAGGGTCCTCTGTGTGTATTCTGGAAATCTCTCTCAAAAGTTTTTAGAGTAACTAAGTAGAAAACAGTGGCACATGCTGGTTATAATTACTATATGTATATTATTTCCCATTCAACTTTTCTGACGTGTTTAAATATTATGTTCTATGATCAGACACTAGTTTCAGTGTGACCACTCGCTTGACATTGAAATAAAATGAACATCGATCGAGATATGAGGTAGCTGGGACTGGTCCCTTCCGACAAGCGTTTCTGAGCAAAGTGTGACATCGGGGCTTATTATCCCTAATAGAACAGGTGGTGTGACTCATTCTCAGAATAACAAACCCTTTGTCCTCGGCTGATTTTCAGTGAACTCTGGCATTGACTGCATCCTTCACCTTCCTGCACTCACCTCTTCTCTCCTCCTTTCCTTACAAGTTATAGGTACCATAAAAAATGCGTACACACACACACAAAACCTAGGAAGGGTATTTGTGCCATTAAATTGAATGAGCCAGTGACTTGATCCAAGGACAGGCCTACTGGCCTTTTACAGCTCAATATGTACCACCCGCTCAAGTGTGAGGGTGCATCATCGCTGCCATCCTCGCAATCATCAGATACGCTATAATAAAGCGAGTCACAAGAAGTCCAGGGTGCAGCCAAGGTTAACGTCTTATCTGGATGTAAATTGGAACATGGTTGACAACTCATGAACGGGAGTTTGTCATTACAAGTAAAGATCAACTCAAAAAACCAGGTCAACTGAAATGGATCAATGATTTTATTGACTAATAAATAAAGTATATAGGAGCATTTACACTGTTTACAGTCAAAGTGCTGAACAGTTTTCAAAATAATGTCCAGACTCATTCCTCCACTGCTGCAAGGATTTATAGATACAGCTGGCCCCTTTACACACATGCATAGAGACACCAACCCCTCCCACAGACACACACATACTTATAGTGGCTGATCTTTCATTGGTCTGTATAATCATATTAGTCTGGGTTAATGCAGATGAATGAAGCCAAACTGTTGTCTGAAAACAAACGACTGAGTCACTGACACACACATTTGTTTACACGGAACAAATGTGGCCATTAGAAAAGGATGGTTTTTTGTAGAAAGCTGTGATTAAATGGCGTGCATGGCAACAAATCATAACCAGATGTTATGTCACATTTATCGTTGACTTAAACCTTTCCACTGCCAGCCGCTGAAGGATAGTTTAACCATATCCTAATGGTCTAAAGATAGAATCCAAATTTAAAAATATTATAACTGAAATTTACATTCTATTTTATTTTAGTCATTCATAGTGAGTGATGGAGATTAATTGTGCTTCCTGCTTTACTGGCTGTCTAATGATTATTTCTAAATGGACCAAAATCAAAGCTTTTGCTGCATTGACTTTTACAATAAATTGTCTTATCGGGCCTTAGGTTCCAATATATTTCCATCCATGTCAGCTCACCTACAACCAGCAGATTCCCATGCATCCCTGTAATATGATTATCTTCATGTAATTATGTTGCTGTTAAAAGTAACAACAATATGATGACAATGGCCACTAATTAATCTGTTTGTTGGTAAATTATATAGAAACAAAATGCTTGAAAAACACAACTATATAGACATGTCATTAGTTTTTGATATGAAGTTAACAGAACAGACGGGGACAATTAGAAATAATAGTCAACAGGGCATGGAGTCATTGTGTGAAGAAAACCAGTAGAGAACTGGGCAGGTGTTTTGTTGTTTCACAGGAATTGACTGATGCTGGAGTCGGATCATTTTGTCTATTACGGTGGTCTGTGTCAAATTAGGTGATTATAGTCAGTGGATTCTTGCTGTGTGATGGTCACAACACATGACCTGCATGGCAATTTACCAAAATGAAATCAAAAGAAAAGCTAACTTATAACCTCTGTTTGTGGTTAGGCTAACAAGGTCCTAAATGTCCCAACACTATCTCTAGCTTTTAGTCAATACTACAATAGGTCTTTGGAAAACTCTTAAATTAATGTTAAAGCTTTTTTAACATTGTGGACTATAAAAGGAGTTTGAAGGGAGGGCCTCAGGCGGTCACACTGACCCTGATGGGTGCAGCTGAACTCAAATAGTCAGGGGTTCTCCATCTACTGTCATACAAACATGGGCCACATGTCTTTTCCCCAAAACGGAAGCCAAAGCGTCTCTGACCTGGTGGTTGGCTGAAGAACAGGTCATAAACTCTATGTTAGTGGATGGGACATGGGCCAAACTAAAAAGCCAAACACCGGGAGGTTTAAAACACACATACTGCTGCTGACGTCCTTTGTGTCAGGGTTCATATCTTGGATATGATGGCTTTATTTCTATGTGTTTTATGTAAATGTTTTTGGTGCAAATATTAAACAAAATCTACATGTATTCAAAAGGTAAAGTATTAAATGTACACAACGCAATTACCGATAGTGTATGTCTTATACATTCGTTCGTCAAAAACAATTCACTTGTGTCATTACATTACATGTCATTTAGCAGACGCTTTTATCCAAAGCGACTTACATTTTTAGAACACTCATCATTTTATGAGGGGCCATCTAGGGGTTCAGTATCTTGCCAAGGACACTTAGGCATGCAGATGGGATAGAGTGGGATTGGAACCGGCAACCTTCTTGTTGCAGAGCACCCGCTCTATCCCCTAGGCCACGCTCTCCCCTCTCCCACTGTCCACACTTTCTGGACACACAGAAAATAAGACCGCATTTCTATATGAAATGAGGTTCATCCCTAAAGATTTGTAATAGATTCAACTTAATGTTCTGATAGACAGCAGGAGAATATTTGTCTGTTGGTAACTGTAAAATAATGTATAGTAATGAAAAATTTCCTGTATAAAAAAAATTAGAAGTTGGGAGGTATTTAAATTGTGTGCCCATGTTATGTCTATATGTCATTACCGTTCACAAAGAGGTAATTATCATTCTTTGTCCAACCTCGAACTTTCCAATTGCTGGTGTTCTATAGCAGCTATTATTCAGTTTCCTCCTACAGTATTGAGTTATCACTAACCTCCATTTACCTGTCAGCCAGCTGGGAGGTCAACTCTATGCTCGGAGGTCTCCGAGGTCCTCCAGTTGTTGAATAACAATTAAAACCTCTCAATTGGTTGCTATTATCCTAATAGCTTCTCTGCATGTGTTTTTCTGTGGGCCACACAGGACTGAATCAGAATAGGAAAGTTCATTCAATTGGTGTCAAGTATTTAAATGAAGTTGAACAAAAGAAACACACTTGAGCACAATTCCACCTCACGAGCACCTTGTGTCAAATGTTATTTGCAACTTTATATAACCAAAGCTGGAGAATAAATGGGTAGGGGGAGAAGCTTACTTCGATGCAACTGTACTTGTTGTAGTAACACCAGTACTAAAGTGCTGAACTATAAAGTGGCGGCACATGAGCACTCAACAAAGGCAGAGATGTTGTAGAGAGACTGTTGAACATTAGGAATAACCACACTGAATCAAAAGTCCAACAATGTTCTGTATAAGAAGTGTGTGCTCCACTGTTTCCTGTAAGTGGCAACAACAGTGTATAGTTTATAATTCATTTTACAGAGGCAGCACAACAAACTGTCAACCTGGATCATTAAATGAGTTTGATTATTTACACATCCGGCTAATATGGATCAAGATGAGCATTTAACATTGAGAAACTTAACTAGGTATGTCGATGTAAGCATGATCATGTGTTTATTATAAAAACAACTGCTTAGCACCGTCAGCTGGAATTTGATTGAGTTTACGGGGTCAAAAACATGAGAAGTGAGCTGAAAAATGCTAAAAGCTCTGCAGAGCTGAAAGGGACATTCAGCGTTACAACATTGCAACATTTCCATCATAATGAGGTTTTTTGTTTTCTTTCGGAAATTGTTTTTTTTCTGTGGAGGTTGCCAGGTGCAGTGATGCGGCTCTGGCATGTAGGGGCCGACCACCTGACCAAAGATGAATAATGGGTGACATTAAAACAGAAGTTACTTAATTGTGCCTCACTGTAGGTGGAACCCCTCATATCGCAGTGAAGAGGCAGGGCATCCACACCTGAACTGACAGCCTCCCCCCACTCACTGCCCCACGTGTGTGTGATTGTTCCTTCTTAATTACAGCAGCGGGTCAGGGCCACCAGCTGCCAGCCCTCTTCACCATCATCGACCCTGCTTCAAAAAGCTGGTTCCTACCTCAACACTCACGTCACACATCACAATCTCTCGTTGGATTTGCCTCGTTAATTCCTGTTCTCTGCCTGCAGCTACTCAGCTTCACACCCTCCCAACCACCTTCTCTGTATGGACAGCTCTGCTCCCTGGACAACACTCCCCCTGGACTGGATCCCACAAATCCCTCCAACCTCACCCAGTTTCCACTCCGCACTGGATGTGACCTCAGCTAAGCCCTGCTATCCACTGTGTTCTGGCCCGGTTTCCTCAGCCTCTCAGCCCGCCTCACAGCCATGCAAGTTTGTAAAAGGAACTATTTCCTCCAGTCTCTGAATACTGCTCAGAGGTTTACTGCCAGCCTTAAATCTGCAGAGGATAAAAACGTCAGTGCCATGTGGTAAAGGTGAGGACACACAGGTTTTAGTGTTTACCTGAACTCAAGCAGATCCCCGCCACTTTGATTGTTGTTTTCAACTAGGTAACGATCAATTTCTTCTGTTGCATCTACTGATCTGTTTCACTGTGCCATCTGGAACAATATACCAGTACTAAATCATCATGAGAAATACACTGAGGTAAAAAACTCACTAGAGCTGTTTGGAGCCTCACCTGCAACTAATGGAGCAATTGACAGTTGCACTTGGAAGTTCCATGTGGCTTCATGCACCATGTTGTAGCTCAGGAACCTAAGAACTCAGCATAATGGACATTGTAATCACTTTTTCTTCAAAAAGCTGTGGAATTATGCAGAAATGCAGTAAAATATATTATTTTAGATGCTGACATCTATTTAGATGCCAGGGGAGTGTCACATATTCCAATTTGAGTCCAGGAAAGTTTTTTTCCAGTTGCGCTGGCTCCTCAAACCTCGAAGCGGCCTTCCAATCCCTGATGCTGACTGCAACATCGAAAAGAAGAAGCATGAGAAGCTAGAAAAATACCAAGGGCTGACAAGGGGGAAAGGGAAGGTAGTGCTCTGGGCTGTAACGCTTAAAACTGTGATAGTTGCAACATTAGATTCCAGAAACAACATCTGATATTTCTGTCCAGTAGAGACACTCCTAACAACTAACATACTGTGGAGAACTCTCAGGCTCCTCTGGTAGAGGACCGGGGCTTGGAAGAAATGCCAGACATGAGCAAGTGGGGAATTATTAAGATATGTATATAAATACTGTATGTCCCACTGGCACTGGCATTTTAAACAGTCGTTCCTGCATGAGGTCTGTCCTTATAAGTGTCCTACTCCTCATCTGAACCAGTCTTTTCCTGTGGAGATAAAATAGGTGACTAGTTTCCGGGCCTTTTCGTGTCATTGAGGGAAAGGAGCATGATTTATGACGAATAGTCAGATAAATCCTTGAGCTAGACCCACTGGATGCCTCAATTGTAAAGCCTTAGCAGCATGTACTTTCATATTGCATGTTGCATGAGTAAAATCGCATTTTACCTTGTATGTAATTTCCAACTTGTCCATTGGCGTATGCATCAGCAATGAAAAAATGTGAGATGTGTGACATGAAGGAAAATCTCCACTACAAGCACAAACAGTGCCCAGTTCTTTAATTCTAGGTCTGCCAGTAATGCAACGCTAACATTTTTCTATAGATTATTTTACCAATAAATTCATTAATCTTAACAGATTAAAAAATATAAATGTAAAACAAGCCTTGATTTTGGCCTAAACAACATTGTTCACTCAAACGTATTCAATGTAAACTCTAGGGTTGCAGGCAAATTATTATGGACCTTAAGAATATATTTTAGCAGCTGCATGGACAAAAGTGATAAATAAAAAAGACATATAGAGTAGGGTTGTGTTTTTTGGCAGTCAATCATCAAGAAGATCAAGGTTCTGAGCCTCGGTTTCTATTGGACTGAACTGACTGATTTAAGAACAATGGAGAGGTTTAAATAAAAAGAAAGGTACAAAATATGGGATGCTTAGTTTTATTAATATTACCCTTTACAGATTAAAGTTGATCCGACTCTTAATCTGTGTGTCCCTGTCTCAGGATTCCATCTCGGAGTTGTGATTTCACAGCTGATTGTTTTTTATTTGCCATTAAATTTCCATCATAACAAGGAAAAACAGAAAAAAATGATGGTCAACACATAAAGCAAACATATTTTTATTTGTACTATTGATTTTATGCTCAATTCAGAATAGGAAATGACAAACAGGGGCCACAAACCCAGTTCTATTTGACTTTGTTTAGGTTTTCATTCTTCCCTTTTTGTACAGCGAAAGGCAATAGATAGTGAGCTCTCTTTTTCATGGTTGCCCTGATGAAAATACACTTAATCTTGTATCAGCCAAGCTTTTCACTAGGGAAATGGTTCAAACTAAAGCACAAACATCCTCTAATGATGGAAAAATATGCAATAAAAGAGGTTAAATTTAACCATCCATTCATTCATTAGACACATTACACTTATCCTTTGAGGGTCACAGGGGTAACAGGAGCAACTCTGTGCTGACATTGGGCAAGAGAAAGGGAACACCAGCAGATCACAGAGCCAACATACAGAAACAAACTTGCTGTGAGGTAAGATGTGCATCTACTGCACCACTGCGTTGCCCAAATGGACATTTGCGATATTTTCTCATTTTTTTACATATCCTTTGAAAAGGGAATAATTTTGCCATCCAATTGTTGAAGCTTTACACAGACGTTTTGTTAGCTGGTTTAAAATCTCATATGTAAAATTGCTGTTGAGTTGCAGATCAAATAATAATTGCAGTAAGGCATCATATCAGATGCCTCATATCAGATGCCTTACTGAGGCTTCTTTGGGTTTGGGACATTCCAGTGGCTGGAATGATGAGCTTATAATGTGAATCAAATTGAATTTGTGTTTTTATATTTCTGAACTTGTCATGATACCTCACAGATCTCATTATGAACAAAGTTAAAATGTTTGCTGAAGAGCACAAAATAATGATGAATAATGGAAACTGTTTATCTGACCTTTTCTGGTGCGCTGGATAATTGAGTTTGGATTGGCATTTTTTTGTCAAACAATGCATTCAGTTTCAGCTTGATTACATCATCATATCAATCTTTCTTTCTCTAATTTTGTGTTGCCCTGTTTTACATGTACTCAGAGCACCCGGCATCAACTTTAAATTACTACTTTATCTGTTGGAATTGTTCTATATTCTCTCTGAACATGCTAACCCACTCATGAGTGTCAACATTTCCTTTTTACCTCCCAGCATGTAATGGTATTCAAAGCTTGTAGCTGCAGTGCATTATATCATACATGAGACCAGCCTCACACTAAATATGTATCTCTCTTGGCTTCATTTTTCAGTCTGCACACTGCCACAACTGGAGTAAACACTGTTCTTAATGGATGCTGACAGAGGCGATGTATCGAGCTGAATACAGAAGTGAGTCTTGGCTGTTGAACAGGAAGAGGTCTTGTTTTTTTTTTGTTTTTTTTCCCGTAGACCGCAGGGTGATTTGAGCAGGCCAAAAGCCAGCACAACACTCCCAGTAATTGAAAGCTGTTCCAATCGAATCGAAGTCAACCACAGTCTGCTTTGTGTCTTTGTCTTATTGTGGGTGTATTTGATGCTTTACAGCAGTCCCCCTGCTCCCTGTCTCATAACTACCTTGATGTGTTTGCTCTGTTGTGCTGCTCCATCTGCAGTCAACCTCCTCCACGCACACAGTCGCTTTCTCATGTCTGCCTCCATCCCTCCACCTGTCAGCTGTATGTTCTCATGATCACAGTACTAATTAAGTCTAATCAGCTCCTGAACATCTTGTCTGTGTCTTTGTGCTCAGGGCAAATGTCTTTTTAATCATGCCGCCTGCAGTGGTGCTGTGAGGTAACCTGGTAAACTGTGTGTGTGTTTACAGCTGCAGCTGAGGCAAATTTGAAATGTCAGAAATACACTTTGCTAAGCATTGTCCATCACTGCCGACTCCTGAAAGTTTGTGTTGTGTTCATGTTTATCATAAGAGAAAAGATATTTTATTTTAGATTTTAAAACAATGAGATTTCTGACACGTCTTAACCAAATTCACTTTCCTATCTGACTTGTTGCCAATTGATGATGGCAGATGTAATCAGCTCATATTCTGCTTTAGTTGTTAATATTAAGTTGCTGTGCTAATCATGAATGTTTTCTTTTTTTGTAACACAAACTGCACAGAGTTCTGGCCTACGTAATGCTACGGTAGGACTGTAGTTAGAAAGCTATAGCCAGACATGCTAACATGTAAAGTGTTGAGGTGTGGTCAGCACGTGAACCCAAATGCAGGAGCAGGAGCTGCAGCTTGGTTTGGGGAAAATCATTTACTGAGAAGCGACTAAATAAAACAGTCTTTCATGGTTAATGGTGGCTAGTTTAAGCATATAAACAAATGTAAATCCTTAAAGAAAGAAACTGAAACACAAGGAAATACTTGCTTCGACTGATCTAGAACAGGATGAACTGACTGAGACAAGAGGAAAAACACAGAGAGTTTATACACAAGGGAGGAGGCAGAGGTGACTGAACACAGGTGAACCACATTATGAACAGGTGCCGACAATCAGGAAACAGGACAAAGGCAGGAAATACAGCGAAAGACACACAAGGACTGAATTTTCAAAATAAAACCGGTAATGGAGAACTCAGAGCACTGTCCATGATCATAAAATGTCCCTACAAACAGAGAATCCAAAACTGTCTTTCAGAGTTTCAAAATAGAGATCAAATAAAGTTAGTCTTGGTGGTTGAGCTGTGTTCTCAAGTTTATTGTGGTTTTCAAAAGCTCATACATTTTGGCACAAAGCACCTGAAAAGATATTCAACTATTTCTGCCCATATGTGATCCAATTTGATGTTCTATCTTGTTTGATGTCCATAGTGGGAGTTATTTGAGCAGAGGTGAAGTGGTCAAAGGTGATATCATAGGCTTTCACAACTAAATAAATCTTTGCAGCTGACAAAACTTCCTATAGGCTGATTTACATTTTTAAATACAGCAGTCATTTCAACTTCTGATTTCTTAACATATTTCAGAAAGACTCAAACCAGCTTGTCTGGCATGTGCCATCATGCCACGGTCAAATTCACTGAGCTCAAGTTTGATCATGAACTGAAGCCTCTTTCCTGAATTTGCATGACTGTAACTGTTGCACTGCGACCACATGATGGGCTGATTGGACGGTCTTCCTGATAAAGTGCTGGGTGAGTGTGTGTGCTTCTGCATGCAATGCAAATGTGAACATCTGTTCAATCTCTGTGCATGTCACTTCTAAATGAGATTCTCCAGGTTGGGAATCATCCAAGAATGCTCTGGAGGCTGTTGGGAAATAAAAATGTCAAACTGTGTAACACTGGTCTGTGTGGACACCAACACAAAGGTAGAAATCCAAAAACCGTTGAAAGTGAAACATGGAACAGGACGTAGCTGGGATGGAGATGTTAACAATGGTTGCTACTGAATAAAAAATAAAATTAGGTTGAGGTTTAAATAGCTGATACTTACAATTTCTATATTTTTATAATTAGAAATTGCAAAATAGCTAAGGGGGAATATTGTTGCTCTTTTTTTGTCAGTTTAAGGCTGCATACTAGCCGTAGGCTATTTAACAGCACAAAACATGAAAATCCCTGTGAAAATACAGTAAACATTATGAGTAAAACATTGTACAACAAGGCTATACAAAGGTTGCAAGTCACCAGTAAACAGACACAAACCTAAGATGTCAGTTTGTACTGAGGATTCCTGAGGTCTGTTCAGTTCAGATCTTCTCAGATGTACACAAGTAGCCAGAATGAAAGCGTGGGTGGTCCAAAGGTGATCTGGATCCAATTCTATTGGATAAGAAGGGAGCTGGGTTTAGATGTGGGAAAAAAAGAGCCTTTTTTTAAACAAGGATATTACTATGACTAGGTATGTTATATCATATTATTCCTTCACATTAAAGTACTCAGAATTTTATTGTGGTGCAGTATTAAAATGGAAAGGTTATTATTATTCTTTATTTATAGAGTTCATCAGATTTTTTATTTTATCATTTTTTACAATAATTATTCAATTTCTTTAATGTTTAAACCATTCATTGTGATTATAAGGCATTTTATCGATGACTTTCAAATATGTGATTCCCTTTATTTCATAAACTGAATGATGCCACATCATAAATCTAACAGTCATCACATTCGTATATTATGGTTATAGTTTAAGTAGGCATATCCACAAGTCTCCTTAAATACACATTGTTGTTATTATTTAATTTTAGTATTATCCAGAAAAGACCAGACAAAAAGGTGATTTAAAAATGTGTTATGTTTGACAACACAATAGTGCAACGATAAAAGCCTACAAACACTTACTTTTGTGAAACAATCCCAGTTTCATGTGTGTGCTCTGGTTTACAATAAATTAGGTCGAATATGGCACAACTTTCTCCTCAGCTGCAATCTGCACATAAAGCTGCAACAGAGAAAACTGTCCTGTCCTTGATTTTTCAAATTTCGTTCATCTCTTCGATCATCTTCCTCTGGTGATTAGGGTAGAAAACTGTGTAAAAACATAAAATCAAATCCAATCTATTCTCATTTTCACAGTGCTGACACCAGCAGTGCCTGAGATTGTCAACAACACAGCCTCTTCTGCTCTGTGAGCTGAGACAGCAGGAGCTGGAAACCCCAGTCTGTGCAGCGTCCTGAATGCCCACACTCTGTCTGATGTCTGTTTGAGTGTGAGTGTTCCTCAGTGTGTCTGCCTGGTGTCGTCAATTCTGTTGACTATGGCTGTGTGTGTGCATGTGTTCGTGTTTCTGGCTGCTTAGCTACTCCCTCTCAGAGACTCAAGCTGATGTATTGTTTCTTTTCTGTCTTTTTGTGCTCTGTGATTGCCTGTTGATATTGCTGTTGTTTTTATGTATTTTTTCCTTCTATTTTTTCAATATCTTGTTTGTATTTCATCCATCAAAAAAACATTCTTGTTACGGAGTAGGCTGGATTAAGAATCTCAGGCTTGCACATTCTGTCACCACAACCTTCTCTTACAAAATCCAATGCAAAATGGAGTTGTGCAAGTTCTGCTAATTCATTTTTGGAATGTTATCATTACAGGCAATCAGCACCTTGCAGTCAGTGGGGGCATGGCACAGGTTTCTTAAAAGTCAGTGTGTGCCCTGAGTTGAACATGTCTTCTTCTTTTTCCTAAGATAGTACAGCCTGGCAATGATATATTTTGATATGTTTATTTTGTTGTTGAAGTGCTTTCTATCGAGAAGAATTACAGAGCTTTCATTTTGAAAAAAATGTGAACGTGGGCTGATGATTATGTCGATTAAGAAAATACTTCAGAATTAGCCACCATGCTATGTTATAATAGACAACAAGTAAATTAATCAAACGTGTGTATATATATATATATATATATATATAAACCACACTTGAGCAGTAATAAAGTATTCAGTTTCATTTCATGAAAAATAACAATTCTGAAGTCTCTCCTGGGCATAAACACAGGACGAGACAAAAACAGATTCCACACAGGCTGGTTTAGAACGGGTTCATTAGTACAATGGAATTGACACTCTTACCTGTTTTCTTCTCTGTGTACAGCCAAGCTCTGCACTTGCCTGCAGCTCTACTTTCAATTTGTATGCTCTTTGTCTCCACTCTTAACTTGCTATCCCAACATGGCAACTGCACAGATGCATATCAATTACTGAACTCTATCTTGTAAGGATTACTAATATGGTTTTCACTGCCTAACTTCCACCTATTGCCCACGTGACTTGCAACCTGGTGCAGACAGAACAGATGGAGCATTTTTAAATCAAAAACAACCATCTCAGGCCACGTTTCACCCCACCACAGAATTTGCCTAGAACTGACAGACTACTCATCAAACTGGATCTTCAACCAACTCAACACTTTGAATTTAAACCCCTGACTCAGCCCCTGACGCAGCCTTACAACAAAAACTGCTTCTTTTTGCCTTTAATCCAGCCCATGAGACTTTTCTTGCCACATCTCCTTCAGTGCCTAAATAGGAATGAACCAATTACCAAGTGCTGCTTGACATGGGACTATGTCATCCAGCTGTCGGGGGAACAACCACCCATGTCCTCCCAGCAATAAGACAACTGCTGCAGCTCGAGACAAATAAATCAGCGCAGGTCAAGTTCTCATGTGTGATGAGGGTTGTCTCGTGGACTAGATAAATAGATGTGGAGAGGACTGCTGATTTACTCAATCTCCTAAATGATAATAGAATTTGCTGCCTTCGGGACAAAGCCTTCAGCGCATTTTCTCCTTTCTCTATGATTCTCTTGGCAATTGCCTTTCTGCCTGCACCGATAGAAATAAAGCAGAAAGGGGGGAAAAGTAGCAACCCTGACTATTTCACTGAGAGAGATAGTCTGAGTGAAGGGGTTTGTGGGTCAGAGAGATGGGGCACATGGGTGGGTGGGCTGAAAGAGGAACACATAGAGACAAATATGTACTGTAGAGAGGGAAGTGTTTCTGCATCCTCTGAGGGTGCGGGGGAGAAGGGGTGAGACAGATGGAGGGCCTGTTAATGTAATCAGTGGAGTAGCAGTTGATCATTCACCCACTGCCCTCTCCTCACAGCTGATAGACTAGGCTGGGGCCAGCCTGAATGGGTACAGATAGAGTGCACCCATCTGAAATAGAGATTCTTTTTTTTTTTTTTATGAGCATTATATACTTATTATGAAATGAATCACTGGCGGCCACAGGGGGAAAGAAAGCATGAGCTATTGATCAGGCCTGCGGGAAACTCACTATATCAAAGTCTGTTCGCAGCAACAACACACAATGAGTATAGAGAGTTCTTTAAATAAAAAACACTTCCTGAGCACATGACGTTGCATTATATCAAACAGTGAAGCTAAATGAAGCTGTTCCTCACCTCCACAGGGCCTGTTATGATGGTAGATTTTTGCAGGGGTGGAAATAGCTGAATTGAGCAGCAGCCCACTACAGTTAATTTTTAGACAACAGGCGCAGAGTGCATGGATACTCGTGAACCCACAAGTAATTTTGATCACCACAGGAAAATAATTGCTCAGGAGGACATTATAGAAGAACCGTCAATGTGAATATAAAGGATTGTGTAGTGCATCATAGCAGTGTGAGCTAAAACTGGAAGCATTAAAGGATATTTATACATGTATAGGTTTCTCCGCATTTCCACAACACGTATTCATAAAAGATTCACTATAGCATTATACAATGAATGTAGGTGAAATAACCCAATGCTTAAGCACACACTTTTCTTTGCTCCATTTACTTTGTGTTACCTATTGCTCTAGTGCTTTGTACAAGTTATTGTTGAAACTGATTGTGGAGCAAAATAAGCAGAAAATAAAATCTCACATAAAAGATGTGAATTTAACCGTGTACTTCTGTGTTACTTTGATACAAAACACATTCTATCCCCTCTTCACCACCAGTTCTGTCATACAGCAGCAAGGTTTGGAGACATTTGGATTCTCTGTTAAAAAACCTTAAGTTTAAAAGTCAATGATCTTCTGACCATTGTGGATGCTCGAAACAAATGCTCCATATTTCAATACTACATCATCTACTTGATGACTTATTTATATCTCTCCTTAGAACTTAGCAACAATGATAACTACCACAACGCGTTTAGATTGCAAATGTCTCCAGGAAGTTAAACATTGTATGGCAAATAAGAAATAGATTATTGCATTTGTGATTTGTGTAAATTACTCATTTACAGTTTAATGTTAATCTACCACTCTCAGTCATGGCATTTTTTTGTGAGAGGAATAATTTCTTTAGCTGCTTAATTAAAATGTTTCTGGGTGGAAGCTTCATGTTTTTTAGTTCATTTTACATGAAGTGACAAGGCGTTGCGAGAGAGCTAGTGCTTTATTTTATTTGAAAGTGTTAAAGTGCATTTAGCCCAAAAGGTTAAAGTGATGTGCTCAGGTTCATATTTCAAAATCTAACCACATCAAGAGTTTTGAAAAAGTAGATGTGGTACTGAGACAAATGTGAAAACGATTATTTAAAAAAGTCCTTTCTTCTGACAGTACTCCTGAGATGCTCTGATCATTTCTCTGGTGAGTTAGCTCAGTGTCTGTCAAAATGTGCTTTAAACAGTGCAACAACGTAATGCAACTTACCATAAATAGAACAAACGTGTGTAGGGCCCCATTTAGCCCTGTATGCATCTGGTTTGTTCACATGAAAGCTGAGTGTAAATGCATCCGACAAGCAATACAAACCAGATGTATATGGGATAAGAAAAGAATGACTATGTAAGGAAAGAAATGCACTGTATTGCACGTTAAAATAGAGCACAAGAGGGGTTTATTTGAAACTAGGCAGGTCTAATTCATAGTTCCCATGTTAAATATCCATCTCGCCTGTGCTTGTATATGGCTGTGTTGATCCTAGCACCTTTGCTTGAGGGTGCGATAACATCAGTCACCCATAACTTATATCTGTGGAAGAAATGTTCATGTTGGATGAAATGTGCACCGTGGGGCTTTGTCCGGTCTGTTAATGGTGCTTTTGTATTTAATAAATCAGCTGAGGAAAGGGTTTCAGTATTTATATTAGATAATTTAGATTATTCCTCAAATTGTTAAGGAAGATTGGTGTTCTTCCTTGTATGTAATGCCTTGCAAGATTAAAATAAAATCCTCACAGCACCACTACCAGCTTCTAAATGACTAATTCATTTGACTTGTCTGTGTGTGAAAACAGTGTGTTTCATGACAAAGAAAATAACTGTCATGTTCTTGAAGGTGGCTGTGGCTCCGGAGGAAGAGTGGGTCATCCACTAAGCAGAAGGTTGATGATTTGATCCCTGGCTCCTCCCGTCTAGGTGACACTGAACTCTAAATTGCCTCTTGGACACAATCAGCTTGTTTTTCTTGATCCTGACTCTAATGTCCTGATTCATCGTCATCAACTTCCTGCAACGTAGAATTTGACAGTATTCTTTGTCCTCAGATGTGTAATGGATATCAGGCTTTACATTTCTCCCTCTGATCACCTTCATCCTGTCTACTCCATGTCATACTGCATCACAGAGCCGTTTCCAGTCAGCTGATGTCAAAGGAAACTTCCCAGTCTTAAACCAAACCTACAGGACCTTCAACCTCTTACATACACACATTGTAATCCATCCACTTATAAAGATTGCTCAGTTTGTGCGTAGAAATGGTAGACCTATTTATAAACATCCATTTTTATCCAAGGTTCAACTTCAGATTCTTTAATTAGTCTTCATTCCCTATCTGTCATTTTGAAACGGAAGCTTGAAACAAAAGTAAATTGCACTTCAATTGAAGAAATAAGAAAAAAAAAAAATATTCCGAAGAACAATCAAATTTGCTTTGTAGTTGATCCAGTCAAAAGGAGAACATCACTATCAAAGAGTTTGTGTAATGTTGCTAATTTTAAATGGTAAAGTCAGAGTTTCAGACCTCCATCTCTTTGTGAAGTGAATCTTCTCTCCAGGTGCAATGCTACATTAAAATAAAGGCCACAATAGTGTGACTGCTGAATCATGCTACTAAAATCCTAACATAGAACAAATTTATATTTATATTTATTTATATTTATATATACAACGTGCTGCCATTAGTTTTAATGAGATGGTGGCAGCAGGGATATGTATGAGACCTGCATACTTGGTGACAATTTGTCATTGTGTAATATAGCAAGGAAGAAAGCACTTTTGTGGTGCCCCAGAATGTTCATGACATTATTTGTATTCTTGTATTCTGTGTGCATGTTTTATTAATTCTTTTGCAGAAAAACCAGTTACAACTACCACTAGTTATATATATATATATGGAAATCAATGTTAAAATAATAATAAACCATAGCAGATCCTCCTATCTATTAGGAGGATGATATGTAACATAATGTTACATGTAATTTATGAGAAAGTTCAGTATGCTTATTGAATTTCCATTGATTTTATCTGGTAGGTTGACATATCACATACATAATTTATGTATACAGTTGCATTACAAGTAGAAGTTGTGTTAAAGATGCTTTCTGATAAACATCCACCTTTTCCTGCAGTGGCTGTTCAGTGCTGAAATAGTGGTGCTGTCCATGGTGCTGAAACCACATATACATTAGATAGAGTACGCAGCCTCAAGGATTTCCATTTAAAATCATCAGAATTTGCAGAAAGTGGTACTTCCTCTCAATGGGGCTGGTTAGACAGTTAAACTGCAAGGATTTCCATTAAAAATGTGGCGATAGAATACCTACAATGAAAGGAAGAAGAATTAGGATTTTTATGTCCACAGTGATGATTTAAAATTGTGTGGCCAGGAGTCTGGGCAGATGAGGAAACAGTGTTATACATATTTCCCTGGGTATAATTCATTGATCTTCATTTGGTGTGGATCCAAATAAAAAGCAAGAACGAGGTGATTTATAGGGTTTCATCTGGAGACAGTTGGGCTTTGGTGGAGGTATTCACTTTACTGAGTGACAATCTAGTCTGCTTCAGGATAGTTCTCAGAAAAAAGAAAATGCACACATAATCTACTCACCACTTTTTGAGTTTTAGAGGTAAACTTTGTTGCAGTTGAATCTGATACAATTGAAGTAACTGGTATCCTGTCTATAATACCCGCACCTGAAGAGAAAACATAAAGATCCACATCAGCTGATATCCTACATGAAATCCCCTGTTGGGTTTAGATATGTGTCAGTGGCAGGATGTAACAATCCTCGCATTTAAATGAAGATATATTTGGTTACTTAGTGACTGGTGCGAGCAGTGGATCATGAGCAGGTCGTCCGCAGTCAACATCCTATGTCTTTGCCCTCAGACTGGGAGGCCCGGATTATTTACATCACAAACACACAACTACAAACATGTTCAATGATGGGTTTTGCCGAATGACCCTTGTTGTAACTCAGAGGCTGAGTTGTGTTCACAGGTGTCTTTCCTTTGAGGAAGTGAAGGTAACGCCCGAAATCTGTTTGACTCTGAGGGCTCTGGTGATTTAAGAGCATAATGATGTCAGGCTTCAGGGCTGAGTGAATGACACCATTGGCTCTCAGGGAGTCAGAGGCCAAGAACAACTGGAGAGACAGGGGAGGCATTATAGACTGTTAAAGAAACCATTGACCCGTTGTGTAGGTTTGAACAGAACCCCATTAAGTTTTAGCTTTGTGCGTGATCATCAGCGCAAATTAAATGATCCACCTCTCTTTTAGTGACATCTTTAGCTTGAAGGACATTTAGGCTTTCTGTGATGTGATTGAATTTCGCACCCCTGGCAAATGGGCCAAGGCCCCCTTCTCCATTGAAGTCAGTAATGAGGTAGAGACTTGTGCAGCTGCCCAGCGTGTTGCTCCTTAACATCTCAGAGCTCTCAGATTTTTTCGTTTCATGTGTGACCATGCACCGAGAAGCAGAACATGGAGAGAGAAGGAGAACATGAGTCGGTTACAACATGGAGTCAGCGGGGGTCATACAGTCAAAACCACGTGAACAAATGTAGCTGCAGCCTTCAAGGTGCTCCTGCAAACAGATTTAGTTTTTACTGTACACCAACGTGAAACATGGTGAACATTATGTCATATATTGAATTTGGCATCATGTCCATTTAGTGAGTATTTCCGATAAGAATAATTAGGAAGAAATACATTAATAATACAAAAAATAATGAAATGCTGCATTGGTCTTCATTTTTCAGCGTGTGTGTGTGTGTGTGTGTCTGTGTGTGTGTGTGTGTACTTTTCCTTACCTTTTGACCTGAATGCATTGTGTTTGTCAGTGATATAAAATGCATTGGTTTAATCTTTTAAAGACCCAGGTAAAGACGATCAGTTCCACTCATCAGTCTTTCATCTGAGAAATTGGGACAGTCACATTTTTACATTGTGATGTATACCATTTTGTCAATAGCACATCACATCCACCAAACTGCACCATTTCTATAATGTCTCCATGATACAGGTTCTTCACACTGTCGAGCAACCAGTGAAGTCTGAAATTTGAGTCATGAATTATTATTATCAAAGCTCAAGGTGAATCCAGCCTGGAATCCCCTGCTGTGTTCGAACATCATCTTCTCCTCAATTTCTACAGACTTTATACTAGAAGGGCCAGAAGGAGAGAGTCCATAGAAAGTGCAGAGCCTCCCACTCCGACATTTCCGTTCACAAATGGACCTCCTCCGGGGAAAATAAGGAGGAACAACTAAGCTCAGTGCATGTCTGAACCAGCTTTGTTTACACTTCCATTCACAGTGAGTAGCACGTTGAAAGGAAGTTGGAGCAGACTTGTCTTTAGAGAATTTACTTTTTGACATTGCCTTTTGTAGTCATGTTCTGATGCTGGGGCAGGATAAGCAAGGAGACATAGAAAAGAAAGACAGAAGAAAGAAGAAAAGTTAAAAGGGCTAGTGATGAAGCATAAGCTAAGCACTGGCGTTCAACAGATGCAGAGAATCATATGATCAGAGAGGATTCATACTGATCCTGAATTGGCTTTCTTCTTCTTAAACATTCTGTTTGATTTATTTTTGGATTGCAAGATTAATGACTAATCGCTATTCATTCTGCAAACAGCTGTGTGTCTTTTAATCACTCCTTCCAAAACAAAAGCACATGCTGGTCAGACTGAGGTTTAGCAACACTGTCGCTTCTGTACACAGAGGCGCCATAATCACTGAAACGTTTCCTATCGAGGCTTTATTATAATCACAGACGTTAATGAATAATAATAATGAAGCATTTTCTGTCTTACACGAACGACAGAAAAAATTTGAGCTTTGTGGTGTTTAAGCTGTGGTTCTCTACAGCTCACTGATAGAGAACATGGATTTAAGCCACTGATATTTTAACATTTGAGATTGGTTTTCAATTCACTTTGTGACCATTCAAACTAGAAAATGGATGATCTGCGCTATACAGGCTATACAGTTCATGCATTCAAAAGAACTTGACTGTATGTTCTGCATTTATAATCCCTGGATTTACACTCATTATAGTAGGATATCAGTGGTCCGCCTGCATGTCTCCTGTTTTTAATTCCATAATATGTCTCTCACAGATGTAGTGAAGAGGGATAATAAAGTGGCATATAAAGTGAAAGTGTAAAAAAGTAATTTAAATTGTACATTTCATACAGTACTTGATTAATATACTTTGTCTTATCTGTCTCGAGATTAGAGCCCTGTGCACAAAACCAGAACTGTGACCATACATGCACACATCTTATCTCCTGCTTTTCTAATCATTGCATTAACACACCTGGAGGAACCGGTCCAGACTGGTTTGAGAAACCAGCATCATATAATTATAATATCAACGTAAAACATAATCTGATTTAAATCATATTTTCAAAGCTGCTGCCTGTGACTGATTTACTCATTCCAGGGCTGTAACAAATGTTGTTTTATGTGCACCCAGTTGAAAAACTAGGCATGGCTGAGTTTTATATATTTTTTTTTCATAAATGACTATCAGTTCACAAAGAGATGAATAAATAAAAAATCCAGACTCAAAAATGTCCAGATAAAATAAATTTGTTTAAATTGTCTACTTAAATCTGTGCATTTATCTTTCATGTATTCATTTATTTTTTTTCCATTTCCACCTTCAGCTTTTCTCTGTCAATTCCATCATTGCCCTTGGTTATTATATAACGTATTTCCCCATCATTTTGATTCAGTTTGACATTTGTCTTGTTTTTTCTCTTCAGTCTGTGGAACACTCACTGACCTTGGTTCTAAATGTGCATTGCAACTATGAAATATATCAACAGGAGCAGTCAGAATGTCATTGTATTTACTGGCAGTTATGTTGCTCTCTGGGGGAGGTTCAGAACGACGAAGTCACGTCAAAAAATCCACCACAAGCTTTACAAAGCTGCCGGAAAAATATGTGACCTTTGGTTTGAGAGAACCAGACTAAACCCTCAGAATCAGTTTTACAATTTTACTTGAAAACATACAGTTTAGGTGTGTTATGAGATTCCTGCTCTATGATCTGAGCCTAGTGTCTCGCTTTATCAAGGCGTCAACAGGCTAGAGGTAAGTTAAAGGTAAGGTTATAAACTCCCTCCTCCTGATTTTTTTTTCCTGTGAATGACATCCAATTTTATTTAATTAATTGTTTTCAGGGACAAGGAAACACATAAAGCACCTTGGGACCTTCTTGTAACATGGAACATTTTATTATCTGGATTTATATACTATTACTCAAACTTTACTTTTTGACTTTCCCAGGAGAGAAAAGTTGCCTGAAGTAACTACTCTGTTAGATGTATGAGAGAAAAGGAACTACTGCTTTACCTTTCAATGTGATATCCAAACCACACTGACAAGAGTCAAGAGACAATAGTCCAATACAAGGTAGTCTGGTCCAGAATGAAGTGAACTGAAGAAGTCAACTTGTTTTGCTAAAATCTCACAGAGAAAGAAAAAAGATAAGATTAAGGCCAGTCTTACTTTTAGTGATGGAGAGCCCTATTAGCTACTAAAGGGCGCAGACATGGTGAAAATAGTTTTGAAATGCATTTCACTGGAGATTACAGAATACATGCTTCTAAATGTCATTTGTGAGTTTTATGTTTATCTAATGTAATTAATGTCTGTAACACCACGACTCAAAGTGACATTCACACAGTAATGCGACTCAAGCAGACCGACGTAATGAGTCACTCTGGCGGTGATGTTTTCATGTTTCCTTGACCTATTATTTTCCACAGCATTATCTTAGATTGAAAACCAATAAACAAGTAAAAAGTAGGGTATTTCCAGTTCAATAAAACATTCTGTTTGGAATGTTTTTTTGTTTTAACTAATCCTCTAGCAATAGAAAAGGCACTAAAAAGGGAAGTTTTTACTTTCTGTTTTCCAAAAGCATCAAAAGGGAGAAAAATAAGATTAAGATACATTTATTAGTCCCAAACACATGCACAGACATGCAAAGGCATACTCATGCAGGTAGGGAAATTTAACTTCTGCTTTTGACCCATCTGGTGCAGGACACACAGAGCAGTGAGCGACCACGTAAGGCGCTCGGGGAGCAGATGTTGGGGGAGTAAGGTGCCTTGCTCAGGGGCACTAGACAGGGTAGGGAGAGTCTTGGATTTTTGGACAGATCAATCCAGGTTTGTCTTTTGTTGTCTCTCCGTGGAGTCGAACCAGAGACAAACCAGAGACAAACCAGAGACCTTCTCTGCCCATAGTCCAAGTTTCTGCCACTAGACCACCGCCTCTCCATAAAGACAATGCAAGCTGAAAAGAGCTAGAAAGTTAGCTCTCATGCCAAAACCTTATAGTTGAAACACATCTCTCAAAAGTTCCAAGACATTAGAAAAGGTTCATACCTTAGTGCAGTGGTTCTCAACCTTTTTTCAGTGAAGTACCCCCTTCGAAGAAAAAATTCTGCCAAGTACCCCCTAACCAGCGCAAAGCATTTTTGGTTGAAAGAAAGATGTAATGTGATTTATTAAGCCTTGTAACTAGACACATTCAAATTTAAAACTGTCCATAACATTGCTCATTTGTAGTGGTCTCTCTTGAACTATTACGAAATAAAAAGATATAAAATAACTAAAGACTTTTATTATTATCTCAATATAAATAAAGATTTGTGCACCTCAAAATAATTATCAACTTAAAGTGACCTCTTTTGGGATCATAATAAAGATATGTTCTCAAACTGAACTCATGAACTTAATTATAGCTAAACACTTCTTCCCAAAAAATAAATCATTAACTTACTTTTAAATAAAAGATTAGCTCAAAACATATTTTTTTAATATTCATCATCTTAAAATATCTTCTTTAAGGATCGAAAAGAATACTGACAGGTAGCTTGTTTCCGTTTGCATTGGGGAGGCTTTTCGCATCGTGTCTTGAGATGACCTGAATTCAGAAAGTTGCCTCTTAAAAAACTCAGGTGGCTTACCAACATGACTTTCATGTTTTGTCTGGAGATACCGCTGAAGATGTGGTGGCTTAATGCCACTGCTGGCTAATCTCTCCCCACAGAAAAAACATAAAGTGTAAATAACCCAATCTATGTTATTGTTAATATTATTGAAGTGTCTTTCTGTTATTTTATTGTGACATATTTGCTCGCTTTAGGGTCATACAATTTCATTTCCGCTTTTGTATTACATGCTTTTATTTTGAAAGGGTACCGGTAGAGACGCGGACTTATTGTTATGAATCATTAACTTCACAATGGAAAACTTTTCCATTTTAGCGCCCCTCCGAAGAGGCAATAGGTCTCACGGTGTTGTTTAGGGAAGGCTCTCTGCTCTGGTTTCGCCTTCTTTGGCGCTTGTCCCTCCGTGTTTCAGCAGCATTGCTGCTGCACTTCAACTCGACTCCATTGTTGAAGTTTTCAAGGAAGGTGATGACAGGTGATGACAGGTGGCGTGTGCCAGGTTGGGTCAAACCATCGGTATGGGGGAGACTCTGTTTTTTTAGGATAATTAAATTGAAAAGCCTACTGAATATAAAATTTAGTTCATGAACTTACACTTATATTTTATTGAATATTTGTTAAATAACAATTTTTCAAGGATTTTTGAATGGATGCTAATTTTAAATATATTTAAAAAAAATCTCAAGTACCCCCTGGAGTACCTTCAAGTACCCCCAGGGGTACGCGTACCCCCATTTGAGAATCACTGCCTTAGTGGATAGAAATAATCAGCCATAATCATAGTAACTCAACATATTCAACCAAAAGTAAGTAATAAATGTTTCTGTTTACCAGGACTTACACATTACTACATAACTGTTTAATAATGACAAGGGTAATATAGCACCTTTGAGTTATAAAGTCCATGCTTGGCTGCCATGTATCATAACAATAACCCGTTAATATAAATAATTCCTCTTTATTAGAGCAGTAACACATTCAATGAACGCGATTGATAATAATCAAGCAATCTCATTAAAATGTGTTGATGACGGAGGTGTTCTGGTTCACACAAACTGCAGCACCTTGTTGAGTGGAATCTACCTGTGTGAGAGGCCATGCCATTGTTGTGATTATTCCATTCACATCCTGGACAATAAACTTGGAGGAAATAAATAGAATCAGCCGAATTTCAAATGGGAGTTCACACGACAAAAAAAAAACAATCCAAAAACACGGAAGTAAAATATAATGGGAGATTCCATTCGAGTCCCCAGTGCATTAAATATGATTGTTTCACAGATTTCTTTAGGCGGGCTGGACATGCTGGGGCTTATTTTGGTTGCTGTCTAATGGAATAAACTCTATTTGAGGACTCCAGTGACCTTCTTGACCCCAGTAATGTCGGAAACAGCAGTACTTAGATACAATGTTGGAGCAGGACCCAGGCTTGTTTGTGGCCCAGCCCAGGGTCATTTTCATGTCCGACATTATTTGCATCACCTGGGTGGGTTGAGCCCTGGAGCTCTGGTACTGACAGCTGCTTCTCTACACCTCTCAAAATGGCGCGACTGACTACTCACTCCAGCGCGTGTCATTTCAGCTAAATGATTTTGTCATGTCGGTGAAATTAGACCTTCATTTCCTGACTGAATCCTGGCACAGGACTTTGGAACTTGGCCCTCTCATTGAGTTCTGCTCGAAGGATTACCCTTTCATCAGCTCGCCCAGACTTTTTGGCGGCAGTGCAGGATTTGCCGCTGTGTTCAGGAGCAGCTTTATATGTCGCTTGGTGAGCATTTGGTCGTTCTCTTCATTTAAACTTCAAATGATTAAAGTTGGACATACCAATCCTTTTTACTGTATTTTAATCTGCTGCCCACCTGGCCTGAACTGATCATTTTAACTCCATTCAATTGTTTTTTTCTTTTTCCATACATTTCTTTCTATATAGGTCTGTCATTATTCTTCCTTTAAGATGTTTGTGTGCATTTACTGTTCACACCCATTCGTGTTTTTTTCATTGTAGAAAATATGCAATGATCCCACATATATATACACACACACACACTACTCAATTCAATTCTTTATTCTATATGTATGATTGCTGGTAATGTTAGGAATGATGTAAGTGATGTTACTGACAGTTTGACTTCTCGTTTGTTAATTGTAATCTTTGTTCCTCTCAGTATGTATCAGACAATAAACACTCTCAACCCTTGATTTCCATCTTGGTTTGAAAACTGATTAACTATGATCACAATTGTATTTGATTAGATGTTTAAGCTGGACTCCCTGCTGCCATGTACTTAGCTCTCTCATCCTAAATAACATTTCTGTTACAAAATGCAAAAAAATACTAAATGCCTTTCAGCATTGGGTAAAGTGGTCTCCATTGAAAGCAGATTGTCTCCTCCTCAGTAAATGAAAACATATATATTCTCCAAAATGAGATTGTTGGAAAGTGGAACACACTTTGCACCTTTAAAAAACCTTGTCTTTCAGTCCTGTGGTAAAAGGATACCAGAACAACATGCAATCTAATATATCACCTGATGAAATAAAAACTTCCTCACAATACCGACGGCTGTTAAATGTGGAGAGAGAACATGACACAGAACAGACCAAGTAAGAAAAAGACAAACATGTTAATGCAATTGCAACAACAAATATACAACAACCACATAGACAGAAATACATAATATATCATCGATTACACAGATAACTAAGTTAACTTCTCAACTGTTGAATTGCACCTAGAGACATGAATAACATACATATGCTATTCATATGTGTAAATGAAGTAACAGCCTGAGAAACTTTGTGTATGTGGTACAGCAGGATGGATGGATCGTTTAAAGTAGGCATCTAAAGGATTATTACTGTAGTGCATTAATCACAAAAAATCGCAGAGAGATATTTGGTGATATTTATTGTAACAACTGTATTAGTAACAACAGTTCTGTCTTCACAGGAGCGTGATGTCATACAGCTACAGGGTGGGACAGTTGTCTGAATTGTTGGCCGAATATCAAAATAATATCCTGTGGCAAGGCAGTTAGTGTCAACACATTTCTTTTCTATTGAGCAATTACAAGCGATTCTGTAGAGCCATTTGAACCAGTTACTTTCTACGATCTGTAATAAAATACAGTTACAAATCTGGGAGGAGATCTGTGCTCTCTGCCTTGAACTGAATCCAGACACTTGTTGAATATTGTTTCTCACGGAGTTGTGGTGGCTTGCATAACATTTGTGGTGGTCTATCACACAGCTGCAAAAAAAGACACTGTAGGCCTTTATAACTCTGAGTTATTGTGACCACTCAACCTCAACATAAACAAAGTCAACAAAGCAGGTGGAATGTACAAGTGGCAACTGATGGGGAGTGAGAGATGTGAGGCTATTGCTGTGCTGGGATCTATAGAACAGCAAGAAGATAACAGACACAAAACAACACAGAGAGAAAACAGGACAGCTGTTGTTCACTTGGATGATATTTCCCACTTCCTGTCTTCCATCCTGCTGCTCTTTGTGCGGCTGTCGTACATTTACACATTGTGTTGCATACACTTTTTCCAAAATCATAGGCATTCATTTCTTGAGACTAGTGTGATTACCATAAAACAGTGAGACCATTACAGAGAGGGTTGCCAGACTCTCATTCAGTCTCTGAATTCATTGTTATGACAGTTCATACTGACATCCATGATCCCTGGAGGATGAATACGATTGACTATCCCTCAGGTGCTAAAGACTTCACAGTAATATCTTCAGATCTACCTGAAGGATTAACGTTGAAATTGTGTTAAGATCTTCCTATTACAGAGCATCCACATGACTATGGTGATTACCTGTCTATTCCTCTAACATTAGCAACTGACACATTGTTTGAAATTCACATCAACCTCATTTGTATATTTACTAATCAGAAAATGGTCAGATGCTAACATAATCCAAGATGGTAACCATGGTATACAATATTTTACCTAAACAGCAGTATGATAAGATCATTGGGAGAATTAGTGATTGCACTGTGAGGAAATTTCCCCATGGGTAAAAATCTGTAACGCTTATGTTGCAGATGAACTATCTTCTTATCCAGTGCATGTCAAGCACTTGTTTTGCAAACTATCTTTCAACAAAATGTAAGTGAGTGATAATATTTACTGAGGTAGCAGCTAATAATGAGAAACATTTCCATTAAGGGGATAGACCCTGTGAAGAAAATGAAGGGAGGTTCACCCTGATTCTTAACAATGGTGTGGGGGGTGCTGGAGCGGAGCCAGCAGGTGGGTGGTGGAGGTTTTTGGTTTGCTTGAAAAATGCAGGCATAAGGTTAATTGGACATGTACAGCCCTGTTAAACTTGTAACTATAGGGATTTTGACAGCATGGGAAAATGTAAGTGATAGAAAAAATTAAACGGTGGGAACTAGAAGACCTTCCTGCATTTAGAAAAAAACAACATGCAAAGTATCGGATTGTCCCCGTTGAACTTTAACTAGGCTTCATTATAGCTGTGGTTAACTGTGTGGTGACAGAACTCTGAGCCCAAAACACAATCACTGCAGTGTAGTCTCACCCATAAAGTTCTAGGTTGTATAATGCTCATTAAAAGCAAGTGACAAATGAACTATAGCATAGTCTGCGTGAACAGCAGTGATTCATGAAATCTGAATCATATCTCTTCTGTCAGATGTGTGTGAGATGGATGACTGAAAACTCCACGCTAAATGGCTTAATGTGTCAACAGTGTTACCCACAGTTCATAGTGTAAGTACAGACTCAGAGTGGCTCTCGAAGCAAACAGAAGACGACACTGATTTAATTAAGGCTAGTGAAATAAAAATGCTGGAGAAAGCAAATTATGATTACACAAGAATGTCTGTGTGCTGCATCCAGAAGATTCCCTGGTTTCAAGGTCAGCTCCATCAGCCGGGAGTAAGTCAACGACATCAAGACCCGTGTGTTGTCAGAAATTTACAAAACAAAGCAGCACAGAGGGTAATTGGGACATAACATTTAAAAGGCTGCACTTGTGCACTTTTGGGATACAAGATGTCAAACGGCCTAATAAGATGATGCATTATCTGAATATGAATGGAATATTTTCCCTGTACTGACAGTGATGACAAACCTTTTGGTTGGAAACTCCAGTGGCTCAGCAAGACTCTTTGGTGTCTCCTCAGAGGCTTTTCAGGACGTCAGGGAATGTGGTAACATGTCAACATGCATCTTTGATATATCAAGCAAAGTTTGAATAGTATCCCCCCTCAGTACTTTCTGGGATTGATTCAATGGCATTGATGAATGTTAACGGATCCCTTTTATTTCAAAATGCAATGTTTAATCTATATTTAATGATTTACACTGTTTTCATTCAGATCTTATTTCAAGAGATCTCTTTGTTGAGATTACAAGATAATATTTTAAAAGGGAGGAGGGGAAATGAAACTTTAATTTCTAATAGTTAGATCTTATTTAAATTAATGTTCTATATAATTGGTTGGATGTTCATGTGCAGTTTGTTCCATGGAAAGCATGTTCGCAATAAATGATGAGGACATTTCCGTTCCATCATTCAGTTTTATTCTCCCTCTTAATTATCCTGTACCGTCTTATTCAGATGGCCTCCCTTTCGGTGGGAGTCTGCACACAAGACAAGGTCAGAATGAGGTCAGCACAGTCCTCTATTTATCTGCAATGTGTAATCATCAGTAGTAACCATAGCAACCAAGGTTGATCTAGGGAGCTGTATAGATACAGATACAAAAAAAACTTCCCCCTTTCTTCGTGGGGCAGAGGTCAATAGAAGTTTCAGCAGGCATAAGGTAACATTTGAGCTGTGTTTGGTAATAATTGTTCAGTAGAGAAGCAGCATATATAATCTTAAAAGTATAGAACCTCATAACCACATAAGTCTCTGTGCATTGGGGTTGGTGTCACTCCTTTCACTTTTCAACTGTTGCTTAAATAAAGACTCATAATTAAGACATCCTTCCTCTCCTGTAACCGTATTCCTCCACTAAACAGAGGTTAAGGCTATTCATTTGTTTGTGTAACTATTAAAGAAGAAAGAGGAAACCTTGCTAATATACAAATTTCAATATTTACCTCTGCCGAGGAGGTTAGGTTTTTGTCCGAAAACTGGGGGCCCAACATGGGTCAGTGAAGAACTCATTAAATGGTGTGGATTGAGTAAATGGGCAGTCAATTAATTTAATTATATTTGTATAGCCCATATTCACAAATTCACAGAATTAATTAAATCCAATTGTTTCCATCTATGGCGGTAGACCGGACATACATACAAATGCCTTTGTCACGCGCCAAAGATTCTGAGTTACAGGTACACAGACCAAAAATAAACAAATAAGTTCTCGGGTTAGAGAGAGAATAGTGTTGCATGCCACTTGTGAGTATTCACACAACTGTAACTGAAACTATGAAGTGTAACTGTCTGCATGAACGACAACAACTTCATGGGCGATATCACAAAAGTGTGGGCGAACATTCTGCAACTAGTACTACACACAGCTTTACAACACCTTGGTGGCTGCATGCCCTTGCAGAACACCTTTGCAGTTGCTTATCATCACAAGTCATATCCGCATTGTGTTAATGAACAGTGTTAGTGTATATTGCACATTTTCCTTTCACAGCTCCTGTGTTTGAATGTGATAAGGTGATCAACGTTTAGTCTGGTTCAAGGCTTCTAAATACTGTTTGGTTAAGATTTGTCAATTCCACTAAATCAGAAGAGATGAACAGGAACATTAGAATTCACACATAAGATGCAAAGAGGCGGCAAACCCACATGTGGCTCCACAGGAGCTCTGACAGAAGGTTCTTATGTCTCTTGTGGCTGCAGCTGACTGGTTGCCTGCAGAGTTGGTCAATGTGGTGATTGGATGTTCCACCCTCCATCCAGCATTGAGTTGACCTGGTTATTTTTCCCAACTGATTTGCGTACCGGCACTGTTCACTTTCATTTTAAAACACTGGTTAACTCAAAACTACTATAAAGTAGTTCAGTAAAACATAGCTCTCCCCTTTCTCCATGCAATGGTCAAATCTAAAGGCGAATGTAAGCTCGAAAGAAAATTAGTTTGAACAGTTTGTTGCCAAAACATGTAGTTAAGAGTTAGCTAAGACCAACCCATAGAAATTCATGCATTTGTTAGTTTTCCATATCGTCTCCGTCTCTATACGCTAGGTATAGTGCCAACATTTGAAGCTGGGATAAACCTGATATTGTAGCAAGTGCCGAGACATCATTGACCAAATAAGATTTATGTAAAAATGTTGAGCAATCTTAGAAATTACTTTAAGATGCTGTTTGGCAATCATACACGCATTTTGGCTGGAGCTTACCAACCCCTTTACACCTAAGTGTGTATGCTCCCCTCTCCCACAGTGGTGCAATGAGTTCTACACTGGAATAAAGGCAGCAGAAACCCCTTCTCCTTCGTCTACACCTCAACATCCCACTCAAATCTTCTACTGTAGCTATGAACACACTGTTATTTGGTTGTTTGGAAGTGATGCACCTTTTATATGAAGTCTGGCTGTGTATTCCTGAGAAGTTGCACTTACCCAAATTAAAAATGCAATGAATAATCCTCTGTATGCTGTTAAACTGTCAAAGATATCCATTTTCCCATACTTAAACAAGCTTCACTCAAAACAAAACATGCTTTTGTATCATATGTTTTTTCTTTTTGTACCGGAATATAATTTTGACAGATCTGCAAATTGATTTATTGCATTTCCTTTCGGCAGTAGATTCATGTCCCATTTGCTAACATGGAGGGGGCACGGTTTATGACCTACACTACAGCCAAGCCCCAAAACGAAAGTGCACTTTACAGCATCAGGCCATTATGTGGCTGCTGCAGGACAAGTCAAGCCTGCATACTGTACATGGGGCGCTCAACCACGTAAGCCCAAAGATAGATTGTCATTTTAGGTTCTATTCATACTGATGCATGTTCAAGTGCTCATGTTTGCAATAAGTTTGGTTGTGATTAGATATTTAATGCTATAAAATGTGCTAAAACGTCATGATTGACAGCGGAGCTTGACATGTGATTGATTGAAAGCATGAATCAGCCAGACCTCAATACTGCAGCACCACTCCACGATTGCTACAGCTAGCAGCTGGATGCTTTAGCTTCATTTTGATACAATGTGAGGAAGTGGAGACAAATCATTAATCTTTATATACACTCATTCGTTCTGCTCTCTTCAAACAAACATTTCTAAAGTGTCACACCATCAAGCCACTTTAAAGTCTTGAGAAGACAAGAGTGAATTGCTGAAAAGATACTGATGCTTATTCAACGGATGAGTCATTGATTGTTAAAAACTAGTGAGTTTTCTATCAGGACAAAGAACACTTAGCCTGCAGGTAAGAAAAACTACACACTCACACACAATACCTGCAGTTCAGGTGGAACATTGGCATCAATCCTCTTTATGCAGTACAACAGTGACTCATATTTCCATTCATCATTGGAGCAAATACACTAATTATTAAAGATCACTTGATTTCATAAGTATGACAGATTAATAATAAACCACCTGTGTGTGCCCCTGTATATGTATATGTGTGCATTGCATTTCATAAGTCTGATTATGTGACAGTGTGATTTGTCATTAGAATAAATACAGCGCTATTTGCATATTAAGTGATTTGTCAGAGAAGTCTGGCTGGGTGATAGAGTAACTATTAGAATCCTGTTGGCTCTCATTCCCTGGAATTCATCACAGTTTCTTTCTTTTCCTCCTCTTCACCTCTGCATTAATGTCCCTCTTTCCCATGATTTGTTTTTATTCAGTGTCCATTACTTTCTTTTCTTCTAACTAGCTGTCTCCTATGGAGCCCCAGAAGGGTCAGGTGTGCCTGTATGATAAAATCTCTCATTGATGGTTTCTGTCACTGGTCTTTGTGAGCTTTGCTCTCATTCATTTAAGTGATCCTTTTGGTAATATCAATGGTAACTAATAAAAGTATGTTCATATATGTTCACATGCTCCGCTAACTTAAATACAGTCATTCTAACTTAAAAAACACAGATCAGTTTTTTTTTTTCGTGTGGAATAATTCACTTAAACATTCAAATTATGTTAACCTTTCTGCTAATCAGATAAACTGAAGCTAACTGGAATCTGACTTTATTAAAACCTGGAGACAGTCAGTGAAACCAGATGTAGGTGTTAGACCTACTCAACCTACAAAAATAACTTAATTATTCACAAACAGCATCTGCTGATACGTCTGACAAAAGACATTCCAAAAGGTCAAGAAATGCTGATTTTCTTGAAGTTGGAAATGGTTCTAAAGTTATCCCACAGCGTTTGGGCATTCATCAGTGAGACAAACTGTCAGTGTATAGAAATCCTTAGTTGTGTGGCTTGTCTCCCTGGAAGTGAGTTTCCAGTAGAGACAACTCCAAAAACACATCACAGAGAAATCAATATGGGACAAAACGATCAGAGAAACAGCTGAAAGCCTGAAGGAATCATCTGAGCTGGTTAACATCTCTGATCATGAGTCAACCATATGCAAATCTTGGCACATGGTTTTTTGGAGGATAGTGTTTATGGCAGGACACCACAGAGGAAGCTGCTCATCTCCATGGCATGCTGCAACACTGCTGGGCAAATGTCTTACAGTCGACTTGTTTGGGAAGAACATACAGAGCTGTGTGGTGTAAAAAGGGCACCTATTACCAACATGAAAACATCATCCCAACAGTGAAGTACTGTTGGGGAGCGGATTTGGGCTTTGCTGCCTCTGAACCTGGGCACAGGTTTATCAAAATATCTTACAGGAAAATGTGAGCATGGCTCTCTTTCAGCTGACCCTCAGTATAAACTGGGTGAAGAAGCAGGACGATTACAACAGCAACAAACAGAATTACCTCAAAGATAAATCCTGTTGGAAAGTTTCAGTCAGAGCTCAGACTTGGTTCCAATTAAGACAATGTGAAATGAGCCGAGCAAAGAAAATCACTATGCTGCTTTAATGTTTGCAGTGTATATGTTCTCCTGACCAAACGCTCTCATCCATGACTGCTTGTTCTTGTTATCATTTCTTTTTTGCAAAATAGACTGTTCCTGCAGCTTGCATCTCAGATTACCTCTGTCTTTCAACAATTGAAGCAACAGGCGCACAAACGTTAGACTGTCAGGAGACTCTCTCTTTCAGTCTGTGTCTGTGTTGCAGTTTTGTTGAATTAACTATGTCTGCCATCCCTTGTGCTAATTGCACACTGAAGGAAGACCCATAACTGCATGATACCGGTATTTTTTTTCACTTTGCCCTGTGATAGAGACATATGTGCAGTTTGTTGATTTTTTATGTTAAAAACATGTAACTATGCTTTTGTCTGTGACTGGTCAGACCTCGCAGATCGTACTATAGTCATACAGAATGAGAATGGGCCCTGCTTCAGCAGTGGTTGGATGTTAGGATTACAGCTTGCTGATGCTAGGGCCAGATTAAGTTTTGCCTTTAAAAAGTTTTGGTAACAAGCACAAATTCGCCACAGTGCCACACAAGAGTTCTCAATTGTCTGATCCGTATCTTGGGTGCAGTCAGGAAATTGTCTGAGCAGCTCCCCAGCTCCATCCCCTACAGTCACAGTTCATGATAAAGACACTGTTCAGTCCAAACTTTAGCTGACAATCTTGCCTCTTTCAGTCACTGCAGATTGGCATGACTTGCAGACACAATCAAATGTCTTAGAGGAAAAATGGCATCCTGTTACTCTGGTGCAGCCAACCAAATGTCCGGAAGAACTGGGCTCGCTCTCATGCAGAATGCTGACCCTTGATATGGCTGTGTGTGTGTTTTGGGGGGGGGGGGGGGGGGGGGGGGTTATAGACAGCAAGTCCCTGTGTCCTTATTTGTCTTATCGTCAACCAATCAAACTTGTCGTCTCTAATAGAAAACACCAGAGACAATCTACACTTTTAAAGCATTCGTGTGGACATTGTCCCACACACAATCTCATCCTCTCTCTAACTTGCATAGAGAGTTGGACCCAATGGAGGCAGATGAAAGCAGGCATTCAGGCTTTGCATCAAAGCTGTTCTCTTTGGGGATGTGTGTGAACAGTTAGCCCGAGGTGTGGCTCTTTTCTCTGTCGGAATGAATTTTCACTGTTTGTGTGTCCTTGTGTGTGTGTGTATGTCTCTGTGTGTGCACCCGCATGCCTGTGTGTGTGTTTACATCATTCATGGCTCACCAAATCAAATTAAAAGCAAAGCAGAACTTTATGTTCGTAGCAAATTTTCATCCAGGTGGAAGCACAAGGCAGACAGAAATAGAGTTAACCAGGGAAATTGCAGCCAAAATAACAATGCTTTATTGAGTATAAATTTGTCTGAATTTTTATGTTTGCATGAAATTCACAAAGAATTCATAAATAATCAAATTCAAAAATATTAAAATAGATAATCCTTGCATTTATTACATATACCTGTCGTTCTTTTGAGGGTCAAAGGTGGTTTAGAGTCAATTCCGGCTAAAGTTTTGTTCTCCTCATGCAGGGCTATTTTAAATGTTAATTCAGCCATAGTTTAATGTGTTAGAATACTATTTTCTCTCACTGCTGTGCCTATGATACCCGCCTATTCCTGTCCAACCCACTAAATGACCCCATCTCATTTTGTCTCTTCGACATAATCACTAGCACAAAGGAACTCTACTGCTCATCCTCCTCCACTGATGACCTAGAATCAAATTCAGGTCAATAATTCTTGCCTACGGAGTGACTCCTGGCTCTGCCCTAATCTACTTGAACTCAATCATACGGGCTTATGCTCCTTCTTGGCCAATGCTTTCCTCCTTGGATCGCCATCTGGTATTGCCACCTCTGCACACAAGATATTTAACTTCAAACAAGCAAAAGTGGATTTGGATTTTTTACTTTTGTGGGGAAAATGCATTTACTCAATGATTACTTCAAAATTATTATTACATGTATTTTTTTTTTAAATTATGAGCATAGATTGGTAAAATAGAGGCCTATCAGTGTTGGGTTTTGTTGTTTCAGTTGATTTTAGTTTGAGTCTGGATCTTTTTTTAAAGCTGTTTTAAAAAACTCCTTTTTTAAACCAACAAAAGTCTACTTACCCTGCATCAAAGTGTAATAGCTATTCAACAGATGAATGGAAATGGGCCGGAAACCCAGAGCGACTGTGACACAACAAACCAAAGACTGTTCATCATAAAAACTTCATCATCAGCAGAAATTAACTGGAAAGGAAAGTCAGTTTACTGCCCACACTGTTTTTATTGGCAGATGGTCTCTTAGAATGGCAGTGCAAGATATGTTGCAGCAAAAAGAGCTGAACATCAAGGTGGACAAGAACAATTGACAGCAGTGACAATTTACTGTCAGAGATGGGCATAAAAACTGACCTGACAGCTATAGAGCCAGAAATATAAAGAAAAATGTCACAAAGAAAGTGACAGTAAGATTAGGATTTAGACACATCAGGAACACAGAGGGTGTATTTTGGCCAACATGTTAGAATTTTTGTCTGATAAAATATGAGCACCTCAGAGTATGTCTCCTCATATCTGGATACTGTCAGCAGCTTCATAAAATCCCAGATATATGACCAACACAACACTGCATGTCCCCTTCGAGAAATGTGACAGTCTGTGTGAGTCTGTCCTTAATTTTAACAAATATCTAACAGCAAAAGAAGCCTAAGATCCAGTGTTGTGGTCATACAACCATACACCACCAATAAGATAAAGTGACATAGGCTTTTAATCACATTATCAATCATTTTAAATGTAAAAATAACAAAAACAGTGTACAATATTGGAAGTTCTCTCCTGTCCCAGGCAATATTGCAAGATATGATTGTAGGCAATAAGATGCAGGGATGGGGAATACCCAGCAATGAAGTTCAAACCTCAAGGTAATGTGTTATCCCATCCAACAATTCCACAGGACAGACAGTAACATTAATCATGAGATTCGTGAAGGTAATTGCCTTTTCTGCTGCTAAGTTGTTATAATATTGTCATTATAGCTTTACACTTAGTACTTTTAAAGCGGGTAATCCTTAAAACTAGCAACAGCAGGCTATACTTTGGAAACATGCAACCGATACTTCCCACCGCCTGCCATCAGTCCTCTCGTAAAAACATCAGCCCTAAATCAAAAGAATGTGTACTGTCTGATAACTGCTAGATCCCTTCCTTTCCGTGACTTGCTCACCAATGTCGGGCTAATGTCCCTGCGACTTAGAATTATGCACATATTATAACATTTGGAAAATTTTTCAGAACCTTAAAAACAGCAGCTGTCATACATATTGTAAACATTTTAGAAACTCTGATAAATTGAACAGCTACTTCTTTAACCCCTTTATGTTACCATTCTGAGGGGAGAATAGTGACATGCAATAGAAATCCAATTGTTTGTTCAAGTTGATGATGATTCGGTTTCAAGGGCGAGAAAACTGATGTTTTCTTTCACCACATTGTTGTTCAGCGATTTTGACTGTGAACAAAGTACAATGCAACCCTTTCAGTATGACACCACAGTTATGAAATGTCAGCATAGCACATGATGGAGATGCTCTTGGATCATAGTGATCATCCATCCATATAATCTTCCTTGCACCGACTCTCAGCAACCGTAGCTATATCATTTTTTCTCTGCTGCCGAAGCAGAAACTGGCGCCGTTTTCTTTTGCTGAGGAGTACATCTTTTGGGGTATTTAACAGTCACTGTTTGATCCATAATCTGCAAAATAACCCAAGCTGCCCTCTCTAGAAGTACCTATTTCCTGCACACAACTGCCTCTCAGAGTTTTGTCATATTCTAAAATGTACAAAGAAGCTGAAGGTTTTCACAAAGTACTCCAAGGTAATGTGGCGATTCAGTGAAATTTATGTTATGGCAAATTTAAAATGCGCTTTAGCATCTGAATCTGCTTTGCTAGATTACATTGAAGCTGCAAAAAGCTTTGGATATAAAGTATCCAGCTGGGACCAAAGGAAAGAAATTGCAATCTTGGAATTCTTTCTTCTGCTCACACAAACATTTAACACCTTCCCTGAAACTCTGAATATGTTCCATTGAGCTCTAGTTGAGTTGAGTTCTACTTTTTCAAAGAGGGCAGAGCCCCCCATAAAAAAAAAAAAGTCACACATGCATTTGAGTGAAAGCGGCGATTGGAAGGAAATTAAACTTTAAGCATCATGAGTATTTCTCTTTTCGCATACAGAGCAGCGCAGAGATCTGTCGTTGCCGTGCTGTCACTGCTGGAATAAGAATTCTGATCTCTCTCTGAGAACTGACACATGGCGAGGAATGCACATGGCGCACATACTCACTGCAGGCTGTCGCATACATGTGTGCACACAGCATTTCATTTCAGAGAGGTAGAGCCATCCAGTGTTTTCTTTTCTTATAACCCTCTGCTGTTAATGCTCAGTTTTCACCTGATGTTAGCTGTCATTACATATCTATGGGAGTAATATATTGTTATTTTTAGAGTGTTCAATTCATTTTACTGCTTTATGTCGTCAGCGCTTCAACACACAGTATGAACCTTACCTGTCAATGAGTGGATCGAGAACATTTTGATTGGACGTTCTATGCCTTTGTTTTATCAGGTTCTGTATTCACAATGTAAAAAGTTGGAGTAGAGAGAGTGTGTTACAAACTGGAGGTGTAGAGCTTTAAAGATGTATGTACCTGCCTGATTGGTATTATGGGTAATGTAGGAGTCACTGTTTGACAAATACCAATTTGTTTCCTGCAAGCTTCCAAGTGTTTTTGAAAAGCAATGCCACATTTCAGCAGAACACCACACAGAAGTGATTTACATTTACACATTTGAAAGGACAAATGCAATTGTAATATTTTCAACTAAATGTTTTGTTATGGGTTTAACAGTTTTGGAAACTCATTCCGGTTTACGTTTTTTTTCACTTGGCACGATACTGTTGACTATAATTACATATATCTTTAGTCCTAACACCCGGATATTAATTGAATTGACAAATTAAATGAGAAAAGTAGGCTAATAATAACTTTAATAATATATTTAGCAGCTCTCAGAACAGCCTTTTTAGATTGCTTCGCGAAGAAAGTCAATTGTAAACTGAATAAATAATTATACAGTGTAATTTAAGAAACAATTTAATTACACTGATTCCATGACTGTGTATTTTCATAGGAGCAAAGGGATGGGGTTCAAATCAGTTTCCTTTCTCTTTATATAAGTTTGTTTTGTTGTCAGTTCATGCAACCGACATAAATTGTAACATTAAGCAAGTGGTATCACTGGCCCAATTTGACACAATCCAATCCATTTAACATTAAAACACAATAATCCATTCAGTGTGAACAAATTGCCACAAATTGAAACCAAGCTGCTCTGTCAAATTAGTTTTTTCTGCTTCTGCTTCAAAGTTTCTTGCTGCTGGTACCTGCCCTGACTGGATCATGTTCCTCTGTGTGTGCTGCCTGCTGGGCAGGACTACCTTACAGACAAGTTTGTTCATCAACACAGTGCCAGATGGTCGTCCTTCATGATGGAAATGCTTTGCATCGTCAAAGTCAAGCTGTGTCTCAACTCAGTGAACGCATCCTCTGGAGGCTGCGTTTAAAGACAAATTGCATCACAGCAGCGGAACTAAGCTGTTCTATGTTAAAGGATCCTCAACAAATCTGCTCTTCCAGCCCAAAGCAACTAATACTAAAATGTGGGGATCCTTCTCAGGCCAACCTATCGCAGGATTCATGGCATTTTGCAAAAACAAAATGGCGAGCGGCAAGCCCAGTACACCCAAAGCTTACACTTTTAAAGGGGACATATTCTGAAAATGCCACTTTTGTAGTGCTTCTACACATTAATATGGGTATCTGGCATGTCTACCGTCCCAAAAACTCTGGAAAAAAACAACTCCTGCGATATGTTGTGGTTCCTCTATGTCAGAAACAATACGCTAGAGTGCGCCGAATGGGATTATGACCGAAATAAACGTCATAGTCACACCATGCCCATGGCCTTGGACGAGCGAGCTAACGCTAGCAGGGCTCCACCGGCCCGGTTAGCTTGCGAGCTAGGGGAGCCCGGCTAGCGTTAGCTCGCTGTTGCTACCAGTCAGACATTTAAGTGGCCGCATAAACAAGGGACCCCCGGATCACCTCTTAAGGTTGACTCAACAGTGTGGAAGGATGCTGCTGCTGCGCCAGCTCAAGCTCCCACTGCTCCCACTGCAGGGCTGAGCTGGGGCCCTTGCAGCCAGGTGAGGGGGGCGGGGCACTCAAAAAAGGGCAATCTGAGGAGGGCTGTTTTAGACATGGTAAAAAGGTGCTGTTTTAAATGATCCTTTTGGTATTTTGACCAAAATATGTTACAGACATTTCATCAAGACCCCAAGGAATCATATCTGTATGTGGTAAAATGGGCATAATATGTCCCCTTTAAATGGAAGCATCAAGCTAACAGTATACATCTTAACAAAAGAAAGGGGCATCAGAACTTTCTTATCTTGTTCATCTGATGCTCTGTTTCTAGGCGATAACGTTAAGTGCAGGCTCAGCTGGTGACACGAATCACCGACATTCTCCGTAGACCAACGGTTTAGCCCATCCTTCATGGGCTATGGTCTTGCTCACCATTATTGGAACCCCTTCCTTTTTTACATATGCCTGTACAATATCTTCAGAAATAAATGGAAATGTACCAAATTTATATAATCAGGATCTTTTAATTGGAGGTCCAAAGTAATATAACAAAGAAATAGTTTTTTTAACTTGCATATTGTAATTTTAAAGAAGGAAAAGAAAATAAATCATGTGCAGCAATAACGGCACCCCTCTTTAATATTTGGTTGCACACCCTTTGGCAATGATGACAGCCTCCAAACGTTTCTTGTAGCCATCTTTAAGCTTCTGGCAGCTGTTATTCTCTCCCACTCTTCCTTTGCAATTTGTTCAAGCTGTTGAACGTTTGCAGGGTTCTTTTCCCCAATAGCAGATTGCAGCTCAACCCAAAGATTTCAATCGGATTGAGATGAGGACTCATTGCTGGCCATTTTAAAAAAATTTCAATTTTTTTCCTTTTCAACCATTCCTGTGTGCTTTTGGATGTGTGCTTTGGGTCTTTGTCTTGCTGGAGGACCCATGATCTTCGACTCAAACCTAGTTTTCTTACACTGGATAGGACATTTTGCTTTAAAATGTCTTGATAATTCTCTGATTTCAAGATTCCTTTGAAACGGTCAAGGCCTCCAGTACCAGATGCAGCAAAGCAGCCCCACCGCATTATGGATCCTCCACCATGCTTAACTGTTGGTAGGGTGTTATTTTCCTTGTAGGCTTTATTGCACCGTCTGTAAACAAACTGTAAGTGTGCATTGCAAAAAAGCACTATTTGTTTCATCTGTCCACAGAACATGTTCCCAGAAACTTGTTCCCAGTACTCTTTGGCAAAGATCAGTTATTCCTTTTAAAGTATTTTGCTTAGCAATGGTTTCTTCCTTGGCCTTTGCCCATAAAGCCCTGTTTGGTTTAATGTGCGGCATATGGTACTTGTTGAAACCATGACCAAAGACTGTTCCAGGTTGGCCTTCAGCTCTTTGGATGTTTGACGTGGTGTTTTTACCACAATTAGCAACAACTGTCAAAAAGACTTCTGTCATTAATTTTTCTCTTCCTCCAACGTCCAGGGAGGTTCTTCACAGTTCCCAGCTTGGCAAACTTCTTAATAACATTACGCACTGTTGAAACAGGGATACCAAGGTCTTTGGAAATGGCGTTATACCCTTTGAAGGTCTTGTGTAAGCTAATAATAGCCCTTCTGATGTCCTCACACAGCTCCTTTGTCTTCACCATAGTGACAAAGGGACAGGGAATACCAGGTGGCGTTTTAAAACATGGACGTTATCATTCATTGGCTAATTCATGTCACATGATCGCAGACAATTTAGCACAGGTGAGTCATAATGTGTTTCCATACTGATTTACAGCAAAGGGTGCCAATATCAGTGACACAGCAAGCTTTAAAGTTTTTCAATTTTTTCCCCTCAATGTTTATTGTTTTAAATTGTTTCATTATCATTTGCTCTTTTGTATCAAAAACGAATTCTCTATAGAAAAAAGTTGTTTCACTTGATTCATTTTTTAGGAGATTTTCCACATTATGTACTTCTTTGGTGCAAATAATGGAGAGCAGGACTGCAGGCTGCGTCCTCCAAAGGAAGTGGCCCCTGAATTGGGGCAAAGCTCAAGTCTCTTGCTTTTGCTACAGCTGAAATAAAGAAAACATTTCTGCACAGATATCTGATGAAAGAAGGTTGAATTTCTAATAGATGTTCACAGAAGCGAATAAATCTCTGATCACCTACCAGAACTCGGTTCCTGTCATACTCAGCCAGCTCTAATAACCAAACTTCCATATTAGGCTCCTGCCAGCCATTGTTTCTGTCTATCCTGTCTGAGCTCTGGCATTGGATTCTGAAAAACTGCTCCAGCCTGTTGACAGTGACTCTGTAATCACATGCAATATTTGTTATCAGTTTCACATTAACCATATGACCAGTATCCTCTCTCCAGTGAGAGTACTACAGAGTGTGATGGTTGGAGTGAAGATAGATTGTGGATTGGCAGTCTCCCATCGCATGTAGAGCAACACACAATTATATGACCAACTAATATGATTCAGTAAGGAGCATTTTTTTAACGTTAGCCCAACATGAGCATGGACTAACACACACTCTCAGAGACTTTGAGATGTGACACTTCCACTACAGAGATCATGCTACTCTCTGTAGGCTCCCTGTTCCCATGGTGACGGGATCTCTATACAGACAGCTGCCTGCTCTCCCTTGAGTTAAAACCTGATAATGAGCCTCATCTCATTTTGGAAGTGTGTCATTCTCAGAAAATACACACTTTCAAAATATAAATTACAAGATGCTTGATAGCTTCTGAGTTCCCTGTCATTTGGGAACATGTTCATTTTATCAAATTAGAGAAGAATTACAACAGGTCAAGAATTCAGAATAAAAAGATTGTTCTTGAAAGCCATTTGACAATAAAACACAGAGAAGCACCAAGGAAAGTGTAGTTGAATTTGTTTCCTGTCACTCCTGATTTGTTGATGAGTAATTATGGGTTTAGGCAGCTGTTAATATGAATCACACACCTTATGGTACACTTCCCTGAATCATGTGTGCAATCAGCTTACCGCCCTCTCATAGCGTTCAAATATAGGAATCACTCAACTGCATCTTCCACAACATCACTCGGTCTATAAATACATTTCTCGCCTTGCACAGTTATATTCTCAACTCATTTTGCACTCCCACTCCATCTTTTCATGTATCCCTGTATTTATTTGACCATTTGCCTTTACTGCAGGAGACTTATCCTGGATTCAAGATAATCGTTTTGTCCCCAGTAGTCCTGTTCCTCTGATGCAAATGTAAAGAACAACTTGTAAGGAATCTGTGGAGGAAACCTACAGGGTTTTATCAAAGAGCTGTGCCTGTTTTCATTCATTCTGGCTAAATGTGTTGTGATAGCTGTTACTGCACTGGAGATAATGATGTCCTCTCAATGTATCACCACATCTTTAAAGGTACTGATGGATTATATATTTTGGAGAGTTTGCTTTTTTTTTTTTTTTTTTCTAAATTGGATTTTTGATTCAAATTACAGCTATTGTTTTAAAGAGTTTTAAACTAGCTGACTTCAAAGGAAGGGTTGGGAAGTCCAATTTTCTTTAATATTTTCTGTTGAAATCATCTTCACGTCTGGATAGGCATCACTAAATAAAGTCAATATAAAGAAATAATTAATAACAACAAATACCAATAATAAAATAAAGACAAAAGCAGGTGTCTGTAGCTGTAGCACGACTTCAATAAACATGACCTATCATTTGGTCATCTGGATGAAATGATTGGTTGTCCTTACTGTCTTTCACTGATCTCCCAGGCTGTGCTTTCAAGGTGCATGACCTGAGTCACTACCGCTCAAACAGAGATGAGTTACTGATTCACTGATAACTGTCTGGCAGTTAATGTTCATTTGTTTCAGGGGTTTAGTTTTGACAAGAGGGCCGATGGGGGGGATGGGATGTTGTTGTTCCATTTATCAAAGTGCAGCGTTCTCTTGCTAGCTTTTCAGGGAGTAATAAACCTATCTTTAAATGCAGATGCCACAACTGTTGCTTGTTTTGCAGGCTAAAGAAATAATGTATTTTTGTCATCACCATCATGACCAAATTGTGAAGGGTTAGGGTTATCGACCTAAACCCAAATTGTAACAAAGAACCCAAATTAGTTTTAGCCCTGGTGCCTTCCAGCAGATACAAACTCTTCCTGCAAAGCAGGAAACCAACAGGTGTAGCCATGGTATTTGAAAATGTTGTACATTTGTATAGAATAAAAAGTGTGGAACACAGCCATTCTTTTCATAGAGGACATTTTCAAAGTACAAGCAGACAAGATACAGAGGCTTCCAGCTTTGAGTCCTGAAACCAGTTCTTGGAGACCTTACTGTTATATCTAACAATAACTAATAAAAGAAGCTGTTTTAAACCTCAAGTTGTAGGAGCTGTTTAAAGAGAAGAGAGACAACTGTGTTTCCAAACCAGAGTGTGGGCTCGTAGAGGTTGCAGACTCAGTGGGTTTTTGTGCACTCAGGAAGCAAAGCACTGTGGGAGTTTTTCATCTATCAATAGGTGCCTTTCCCTCTGGGTCTCTGGGAAGTGAGCCAGCAACCATCTGAGTGCTGGCAGCCCTCCCTCGGCTGGCATACAACACACTACCTTCAGACACACACACTGACACACATATAATCCATCACATACACAAGTATTTCCACTTCATTCAAACACGCAACTTCATGCATAAGCGCGGTGACACATAACACAAACTCTTGCCGCTGTCTCTCCTCTGACATTATTATCAAATGATTTATTACATGGTGGGAAAGAAAATGAAGGGAATTAAGGTATTTCTAATCAATACATTTACCTGAGGCAGCACTTCAAGTCAGGGAGTCACTGGAGAAACAGATGGAGAACTCAGCTGATTCTGAGAAGATGGCAGAATTGGGACACGCTTTGAATCCTTGATGCAAACATTGTTATTTTTGTTGTTTTCCAGAATCAAGGAGAAGAGAAACACACAATGAGAAGAAAGGGGAAGAGAATAGACAGAATGTGTATGTACATTTAAAGAGACATCTAGCAGAGAAAGAGAAAGCAAAGGAAAGAGATGGATATGTTGGAGATAATCCAAGAAGAAAAAGGGAAGATAAAGTGTATTTTAAGACATTTTAATTTTACACCACTGTTTATAATCAGTGCACATCCATATGCGTCAACCTACCTAAGGAATTTTTATGGCAGTATTCAACACCAAGTGATGGCAAAACATAAATAAGAACAACTGAGCTTCAGTACGTAGAAATAGTAGTGGAGTAGTGTAGTGGAATGTCCCTCAAATCCACACAGCTGGCTTTCTTTCCCAGACGGGTGATTTAGACATTGTCTTCACATGCCATGGCAGAAGGTAGTTTCATGTTGTTTTCCAACACTCCTCACCATTTTTCAAAAAGTGATGATGAATACTTAATCATAAGTTCTGGTCCCTCCAACATACTAAAAAAGAGCTGATCCACTTATAACTCAATGGAATCAGTTGTGACAAATCAGAGGTTTATCTTAGGCAGGATGCTGACCATGACCAATTGAGTCCAGAATTGAGGAATCTATCATAGGTTAGGGCTGCACTTATAAATGGTTTACAGGAGTTGATGCTACTGAGCTGTGAGATATAATTACTCATATCAAGTGAGCAAAAAAAAAAAACATCCCTTGAGTCATGTTATTGTCTATTGCTTTTCATTGTGCCACCTAAAAATGTCATTCGGACTTCACGTTTTACACCACAGGACGTAATTTGCATGAAAGCAATACAACAGACCATACACATAAACACCTTTTGTCATGCTCTTGCACACCTGAGGTACGACCATGAGGCTGCAACCTCATCATTAAAGTTTAGAAATGCGAACAACACACAAGATCATCAGCCTTCTCATCTGACCCCTGCATCATTGCTTTGGTGCAGGCGGGTGGAGCGAATGGTTTTGCGGTTTCTTTCACTCGATGTTAGCTCCACTGAGGCCCACCTATATGTTAAACAGTCATGTATCATGAAGCCAATTAGTTAGCTACTTCATTTACTCAAATGAAGCTAACTAAATATCTAACATTAATTTAATCTATCCAATGTCAGACTGATAAACTTAAACATAATTAAATTTAAGTACGGGTTATTTCTTTGACAGTGTGTATAAACGGTTGGAATGGTTATTAGAATGAACTGTCGCTGTATATCTTTATTCCCATTTTAAGATAACCTTTGAGTCTGTGTTCAGTCTCTTCAGTGACAGAGACAAAATAAAAAAGTCTGCATCAATGGCAGCCCAGTTTTGGGAGAGACTGAGAGAAAAAGAAAGCTGATGGATGTCCATGTGTGATCAACACAAATAAAAACTGACCCCATCCCATCCCAAAAGAGCAGACCTTATTTTGCATACAACCTACACGTACACATTCAACCCATTGCTCTCACTAATCTGGTAAAGCTAAGTCCTGATGTATCCTAATCATTTAGCCTCCTCTGTATTTCCAGATTCTAACATTTAACCTCATTCTCGCTCATTTCTGCAACTGCCCATCCGAGACACGTCTTTACATATGTTATTATCCAATTTTGCAGTCCAAATTAAAAAAATTACCCACCCACCCCCCGACTCAGCTCTCACTCTAAGCTGAACTCAAACGTTGGCAGCCCAGGGAAGGGGAAGAGGGATCAGAGCCAGACTAAAATGAAATTTAAATAAGACGATTTCCTTTTCTGAATATTAAGATCCATTTATGTGTCCCAAACACATGCACAGACATGCAAAGGCACACTCATGCAGGTAGGGAAATTTAATCTTTGCTTTTCACCCATCTGGTGCAGGACACACAGAGCAGCGAGCGACCATGTACGGCGCCCGTGGAGCAGATGCCGGGGGAGTAAGATGCCCTGCTCAGGGGCACCAGACAGGGTAGGGAGACTCTTGGATTCTTCGACAGATCAATCCAGGTTCGTCTTTGTTGTCCCTCCGTGGAGTCGAACCGGAGACGAACCAGAGACCTTCTCTGCCCATAGTAAAGTTTCTGCCACTAGACCACCGCCTCTCCAACTAATATAGAGAATGAGGGAGAGTGGAGCTCCATTTCGTCTCCATTGCTATAGTCCTGACCTCTGTTAAGGCTTTCAAAAGAGTCAATATGCTTTTTATACCCCATCAAGATGCTCTGTAATCAGAATATTCAGTTACGAAATAAAAATCAGTTAAGGGTCGTAGTTTTGACTAAAGCATCAAATGTACAGAGGACACCTCTGTTCAGATGGGAGAGGCGGTGGACTAGTGGCAGAAACTTGGACTTTGGGCAGAAAAGGTCGAACCTGGATGATCTGTCCAAAAATCCAAGAGGATTCTCCCTACCCTGTCTAGTGCCCCTGAGCAAGGCACCTTACTCCACCAACATCTGCTCCCTGTGCACCATACATGGCTGCTCACTGCTCTGTGTGTCCTTCACCAGATGGGTTCAAAGCAGAGGTTACATTTCTCTACCTGCATGAGTGTGCCTGTGCATGTCTGTGCAGGTGTTTGGGACAAATAAATGCATCTTAATCTCAATCTTAATATAGCCAGGTGCATTTAGCATCACACTGACGATCAGTTTCAACTAAAAGTCTCCTCATTTTCTGTAATTGAAAAATAAACTGTTTACTAAATCCCACTTGTGGAGAGACTTTCTAATCCTTGTTTCAATACATATTTATACTCATTTCCAGTCATAGTGATTCATTTTTTCAGAATTAGAAACATAATAATTATCCCTGCTTGTGACGTGATTATCATGTGTGACGTTTCTTGGCAACCTCGGGCCAGTAAACCTGCTTCTTGGCTCGTTGATGTTTTTTTTTAAGGTGTGGCAATGAAGCATCTTTAAACAGGATACACATGAATTTATTTAAAAGACACTGAAGGGAAAGAAGCTGAAGTGGAATGAAAGCCATCCAAGTTCAGGTGCCAAACACCTGACCAGATGAAATCCACAGACTAAAAAAAGTTTACTCCAGTTTACTGACAGGGCTGTAAGGTTGTGATCATGTAAATGACCTGCCTATAATTAAACATGATGCTGATATATTTACAGCACATGAATACCCTCTTCTACAGAATCAAATATTAATTGAAGGACCACCATCAAACACTACATACTCCTTTAGGCCAGCTTAGTAAGCACAATATGCAAGTGACTGCTTGAGTCATAACGCAATGGGCCCATTAACCAGCATGTCCTCGAACAAACCCTGAACAACAGGAGAAAACCTGTGCAGACATTTAACTTCCATACAGAGAGCTTGCATTCACATGGGTGCTATTTCATCCTTTAGTTCTTACGAAGTGCTGCTTATCCTTAGTTGTAGTGGTAAATATTCCCCATGATGGTAACTTTGACTGAACTGCACCTCATCAGGAACTTCTTTATTCTTTTTACCACAAACTTTAACTCGTATGAACCCTGCACCAGAGTAGCCCTAAACAGCCATGCCAACGTCTCTGGGAGGGTGCACCTGGGGGCAGTGGTGTTTTAAATAATATGTACGGTCTGATTTCCCCTCTTCCACTCACACAAGACGCACACACACAAATCGTTTCTATTTTTTGTCAGCTTCAGAAGCATATTCAGGGTTTGCGCTAAGACTTCCCTGAGGCATGCACTACACAGCAAGATTTGATCAGATCACAACTTGTCAACAGCCCAACTACTGACCAATCAGATCACTGTGAAAACTGAAGGGTGAGATTCAGTTCAGCGTTCATCCACTCAAGACTGGCTGAGATACTTGTGTCTTGACCAAAGTGTTGCACTGACCACATTTCTGCCAAACCTACAGTCAACACAGGAGGAAAAACCAGTGTTTCATTTAACACTGGTGGAACCTCATAGCTTCATCTTGTTTTCGTAAAGAAGAAAAGTCAAAGGGACACAGTGTCGTTGAAAATGGCTGTTGTGGAACAGTGGCGGCAGGTGACACAATTTATTGGGGGGGGCGTAGTGATATGGAGGGCAAACAATCTGAAGCCAGACTCAACAAAAACAACACAACCCACTGTAACCTTCATACACAGGGATGAAGGTTAAAGGATTGACATATTTTGTGTTGCCTACACTTTGTGTGTTGCCTAAACTTTGAAACAACAAATAAGAGAAGCAATTAAAGTTATCACTTACAGCACATTGTAAAGAAATGACCGGATTTGCCAGAGTTCCACTTGAAGTCACCATATATTTGCAGATCAGCTCACAGTGAAGTAACTAGAGGGTCAACCAATCACGTTAGATAAAAATTCAAATTCAAACTCAAAACAAATTCGCTGTAAATAATAGTGGGAGTGTCTGGGGTACAGGGAGCTGCCTGCCGTAGAAAATCGGCAACAACCAATTAAAGAGCAGACTCAGGTCATGTGGTCGGCAAAAGTTCAAGGACGCACATTCACATACAGCTGGCGCCCCACACCAGGATATATATATATATGTAGACAAACATGTTTCGGCAGTAGGATGGAAATTAGCAGCTTGGCAGGTTTTCTCTGCCAGTAAAATCAACGTGTGAAACAGCTCCATTTAATTGAAGCAAGGCCAGCAGACTGCCGCAGTGTTATTTCTGCCTCAACCAAATCAGTGAGTGGTAATTTGTATTAACTCAGCTAGAAAAGTGTGGTGGTCAAATTATATTAAGATTTATCATTGAATCATTAGGTTCAGAAAAAAAAGCAAGAGCAGCCAGCAGCGTCTCACCAGAAGAGAGCATAAGGGGATGCATAAGAGATGATGAGGTGGGATGGATACAATAGTGTGAGTCTGTGTAATGATTTATATATGAGCACTCCACCCCACTTTGACTTCTGCCTCTGCTTATGTGCAAAAGTCAAACTGGGTGTAATTTTAATTAATATTCTAGCAGTGACATTTTGCAATATGGTCACATTTTATGACTATAATTCAGCAGGCTAGAAAACAGGGCAGTAACAAAACCTTTCAGTAAAGAAAAATCAGCTGTGGGGGCAGCTTCCCTTCACGGCTATGTTGAACTCAGGGAACTGTAGTATGAACAGCAACTGTGGGGAAACTGAGTTGTCCCTGAAATACTACAACATTGTAGCCTGAATAAGAGATACTGTAAATATTTTAGTTTTTTGGCAAATGTCACTGAAAGAAACTTACTTGGCTCACTTTTACTGTTTAAGATGAACTGGAGTCTTTCACTGGATATATTATTATGTGATGGGATCAAGATATAGCTGAATCATTTAACCTAAGGGTATGGTAATTTATTTATTTGCCTGAATACAATATGTCCACCGTTGATATTAATGACCGTTCATCAAAGAGCAGTGGGTTATTGTGTTACTGCTTTCTTTGTGAAAATCCATTGAATGGATCGACTTTTGAAATTGATAACAGCATTCATTATCCCCTTCTTTCCATATATCATTATCATCGTCAGTTTTTCACATGTCCAAAACACTGGTTTAAAAACCAGATACGTCAACAATGTATGACATTACCATCAACTGCACCCTGAATTTAGCAAATTTAATCATACCATGATTCTCTAATCCAAGATTAGGTAATTAGTAAACATTACACCTGTTGATATAAGGATGATCATATTGTCATCGCAAGTCTTTTAGCAGGCTAATGTTGTCATTTAGCACAAGGCTGTGTTTACCTGCAGCCCTATAAAGCTGTCTGTAACATATTCATTACATTTAAATTTCATTTAGCTGACGCTTTTATACAAAGTGACTTTGATTAAAAAAGGGCATTCAACCATGAGGGTACAAACACAGAACAAAAATAATCGTGAAAATACCATGAGGGTACAAACACAGAACAAAAATAATCGTGAAAATACAATATTTTCAAGCAAGCCAAACTACAAAGTGCTATAGGAAAGCGCCATTTAAATGTTACTGAATTGTTAGTTTAAACTTTAATTCAAGGTATAGTCGGCAGCGATATGTTTTTAGTTTGCGGCGGAAGATTTTGTTGAGTGTTTAGCTCACACTGAGGGAGCAACAAGCTGATTGGCAGATGCAGAGCGGAGTGAACAGGGTGGTGGGGTGTAACGTTTGACCATGTCCTGGATGTAGACTGGACCCAATCAGTTCCCCGTATGGTACGCAAGTACTAATGCTTTGAAATGGATGTGGGCAGCCACCGGTAACCATTGAAGGGAGCAGAGGAGCGGAGTAGAGTGAATTTAGGTTAAAGACCAGTCGAGCTGCTGCATTCTGGATGAGCTGCAGAGGTCGGATGGCACTAGCAGGTAGATCTACCAGGAGGGAGTTACAATAGTCTAGGCATGAGATGACGAGAGCCTGGACCAGAACCTGCACCGCCTTCTGAGTGAGAAGGGGACGCAATCTCCAGATGTTGTGCAGCATGTGTCCACAGGAACGTGTTGTTGCAGTAATGTTAACATTAAGGGACAGTATTCATAATGTTTATGTGTGTGAAAGAATTAGTAAATGTCATTACAGTCCTTTTTTTACAAGAAAATTACAAGAGTATATTCATTTTCCCTGGAGGATAGACCTTTTCCGTTTTGCACACCCTGAGCTCTCCTCTCTGGCCATTATATCAACTTTATATTCAGATCAGACATAATTTGGATTGTCATGAAATACAGAAAGGAGATAATCTTCTCAATTCAAGATCAAATCCACTTTTCTCAAGCACCGGACACTCAAAACTATCTTTTCAGTTGTAATACTAAGACTCTAAGTGAGGAATAAACAAACAAAGACAATTCATCTTTCAAATCTTTCACTGTGTGTTGAACATTGTAGCCTCTATGACATCTACATTGATATTCCCAACAGACATGTCATTTTATTCCATCCATATTGACTATATATATAGAGCAACACTTTAAAGAAACATGTTTATCTCATTATGATGGCAGTAATAAGTTTGTCATTTACCCAACTAACCACACCCATATTAATAATTACGAAAGCTTGCTTCAGTCACATGGTTTTCGTCAGTGGCAAAGACTTTGAAAGAGATGCTTCCCATACCTGGACACTGCACGTTTGATGGATTCTCCCTTGTCTGCCTGATCTTTGAAACTTCTTGCCTGCTTTCTCAAAGTTTCGCTTAACACTGGACGATCGGCACACAACATTTTCAAAAGATGGGGTGAAATGTCCGTACTTCGTATTTTTAGACAGCGGGCATTCCATCACCAACACAACTGAACGGCTGCACTTCACGGAGATTCATGTGGGGAAATGAGAGCAGTGTTGGCAGGGAGGCTTCTTATTATTTTTATTGATGCCGTTTGGTGTTTTGGTTGTTGTTGTGTCTCCTCCTTCCCTTCTTGTTTCTCCCTGTGCAGGTTGTGTGTGGCAGGGGGCGTGGCTGGCTCCTGGCTGCAGCGGACGAGGCACCCCTGCTCCCAATACATCTCATCATCCCCTCCATAAAAGCCTGGTCTGCTCACCACTTCGAGGCCAGATTATTCTGTCTACTCCGGTAGCTGTTTCGCTCTAGTTCTCCCGATCCTCTCGTCTTCTTGGATATCTACTAACCCTTATGCTTTTCATCTACCCAGAATCTCTGTGTGCCTTACCGCTCAGCTTCTCATCCTCGCCTCGTCCTGGATCTCCCAGCCAGCCAGCACCCTGCCGCTCCAGCCTGCACCAGCTTCTCCTGCCAATAAACTCTGTTAATTTTCCTTTAACTACTCGTTCGTGTCTGCTTTTGGGGTCCTAACCTTAACTCAAACCGTAACAGTTTGGCATCGAGCCTATGGCGCATTACTGGCCACTAGTGGCTGGGAGTTGTTAACATTTAATTCGATAAATAATATAGGTAGTGTGACGGCAAAACCTTTGAACACTTCTTTAATAAGATATCGCCTGTTTTCAAATATTATGGCGCCTGCCTTAGGTTGTTGACCCCTGCTCTATGGGCTATACATAATTTGATTGGCTGATTCCTTTTCTTGAAAAGGCAGCACAGGCAAGTGAAGCAATGGAACCACAATGTCGTTCACCAACGCATGGTGTCGGTCCATTCAGGGAATGAGCAGCATTTCTGTTGAGAAATCTATTGTGTATGAGGGAACCACAAGAGACGTAGAGGAGAAGAAGAAACAAAACAGTGAGTAAATACGGCTCACCATGCTCTCAGCATGTTTGGCAGAGAACCGCAGATTAGCGTCCTGGTGATCTCCAGACATCCACAACAGAGACAACTGGAAATAATTTAACTATGTAAGTGCCTGGAGAGAGAGGAGAGGATCATATTCTGAGAACAACAACTGTGCTGGTTTATTAGCAGAATAATGGAGCTCAGTTTTAACTGGGAGATACGGGCTGTCTCTGAGCTGGGGATGAATGTGTTTGTGTGCAGCTAGTTAGGATGTATCATTCAGCAGACGAGTTACCTGACTCTAACTTTAATTATGTTCTATCCCAAGTCTCTCTGTACACACACGTACACACACGCACGCACGCACGCACGCACGCACGCACGCACGCACGCACGCACGCACGCACGCACGCACGCACGCACGCACGCACGCACGCACGCACGCACGCACGCACGCACGCACGCACGCACGCACGCACGCACGCACGCACGCACACACACACACACACACACACACACACACACACACACACACACACACACACACACACACACACACACACACACACACACACACACACACACACACACACACACACACACACACACACACACACACACACACACACACACACACACACACACACACACACACACACCTTGCTCCTGGGTGTATTTCTTGACATGTCTTGCCTGAGGCCTCAGAGGATCCATAACTACTTAATGCTGAATTCTAATCTAACCTTACTTACAATTCACCCTGAACATCTGAACCTGTCAGAGGCAGTCCAGACACTGCGGCACTGCTTTATGCACCTGTCCAACTTTTTTGAAAAAACCTTGTAAGAAGCATTTAAGCAATTTGATTCAAACAGACAAAAAGTATATATGGGGAGTTAACAGGTTATATTTAAATAGATAAGTGCGCTTACACATCTTAATGAGGTTAAATTTGTATTATATTAGTAACATTATTTGCAAATTTAACATTTCCTTATGTAATTTAAACACACCATATGTAACTTCAGCCGCTAGGGGTCTCTCAATTAAAATACAGGAGCTAGTGTCATGATATTGCGAATAAACATGGGATCACGTCTTCACCACCTTTACCATTAATTATCCACTGCAATGTATTCAAATTGTTTTCATGTTACAGCAATGAACAATTGTATTCCATTACGAGTGACCAAAACAGTCCACTGGCTATATGTCATTATACATCTTCTACTGGTGAAGTTAAAGCAGGGACAGGTGAAACCAAGGGTAAAGCAGATCTGATGCCACAAAGTGAAAATCCCTGTCACGTTGGTGATTTTTCCGGTTTCGATTGTTGGATGTATCTTGGATAATGCAAGTACACAAACCAACAAATTATATAATGTAGGTCTTGTCGTATTTAAAGATTTTGATGATTTTTTTTTCCTTGGACACACTTTCACAAATTGAGAAATAAGGTCTTTCATTTTGAAAAAAATATCCTCTCTGATGTGTATGTCACAATTTGATTCTGAAATCAATGATATGGGGAAGACATCTACTGCAAATGCAAGTAAGAGCCATGGAAAAACGATGACGCTTGTTTATTCTTGATGTGTTAAAGCAGTGGTTCTCAACCTTTTTTCAGTGACGTACCCCCTTTGAAGAAAAAATTCTGCCGAGTACCCCCTGACCAGCGCAAAGCATTTTTGGTTGAAAGAAAGATGTAATGTGATTTATTAATCCTTGTAACTAGACACATTCAAATTTAAAACTCCATCAATTTCCATAACATTGCTCATTTGTAGTGGTCTCTCTTGAACTATTTGGAAATAAAAAGATATAAAAATAACTAAAGACTTTTATTATTATCTCAATATAAATAAAGATTTGTGCACATCAAAATAATTATCAACTTAAAGTGACCTCTTTTGGGATCATAATAAAGATATGTTCTCAAACTGAACTCATGAACTTAATTATAGCTAAACACTTCTTCCCAAAAAAGTAATCATTAACTTAGTTTTAAATAAAAGATTAGCTCAAAACATATTTTTTTTATATTTATCATCTTAAAATATCTTCTTTAAGGATCGAAAAGAATACTGACAGGTAGCTTGTTTCCGCTTGCTTCTGGGAGGCTTTTCGCATCGTGTCTTGAGATGACCTGAATTCAGAAAGTTTCCTCTTAAAAAACTCAGGTGGCTTAGCAACATGACTTTCATGTTTTGTCTGGAGATTCCGCTGAAGATGTGGTGGCTTAATGCCACTGTTGGCTAATCTCTCCCCACAGAAAAAAACAAAAAGTGTAAATAACCCAATCTATGTTAATGTTAATATTGGTGAAGTGTCTTTCTGTTATTTTATTGTGAAATATTTGTTCGCTTTAAGGTCATACAATTTCATTTCCGCTTTTGTATTACAGGCTTTTATTTTGAAAGGGTACCGGTAGAGACGCGGACTTCTTGTTATGAATCATTAACTTCACAACGGAAAACGTTTACGTTTTAGCGCCCCTTCAAAGAGGCACAAGCTCTCACGGTGTTGTTTAGGGAAGGCTCTCTGCTCTGGTTTCGCCTTCTTTGGCGCTTGTCCCTCCGTGTTTCAGCAGTATTGCTGCTGCACTTCAACTCGACTCCATTGTTGAAGTTTTCAAGGCAGGTGATGACAGGCGATGACAGGTGGCGTGTGCCAAGTTGGGTCAAACCATCGGTATGGGGGAGATTCTGTTTTTTTAGGATAATTAAATTGAAAAGCCTACTGAATATAAAATTTAGTTCATGAACTTACACTTATATTTTATTGAATGTTTGTTAAATAACAATTTTTCAAGGATTTTTGAATGGATGCTAATTTTAAATATAAAAAAAAAAATCCCAAGTACCCCCTGGAGTACCTTCAAGTACCCCCAGGGGTACGCGTACCCCCATTTGAGAATCACTGTGTTAAAGAATATAATGCGTGGTTATGGTCATTGTTTAGAGAATCTGAAATTAACGACAACAAATGCAGATCTGTGTCTCACCAAAACACACGGTTGTGTATCCGTTACATTTAACCTTTTTTTGTTAATACAACCAGATGCTTGCTTATGCATGGATGGATATTTTGTGGCCTGGAAGAGCTTTAACTGTCAGTCACTAAACATGTAGAAAACAAACAGGACGTTCACTTCTAGAAGGCTGAACACCAAAAATACCTCAAAACGTTTATGGAGCATTGATATATGGAAAACTGTCACAGTCAGAAAGTCACTGTGACATTTACAAAATAGTGACTCATGACTTATGTTAAAGTGAAACTGAAATATATTTACAATTTGAGGTGTATACAAGAGCCTTTGAAGTCAGGAGGATAATAAGTTGCCCTTTTTTGTTGAAGTAAATTCCAGAGACTGGACAGTGAAAACATCCAGATGTTTTTCTTTCAGCCTCACAAACCTGGTGTTATTCATGAGGGGGAAATGAAAGCCACGGTACATCTGCTCCTTCATCTGTCCTCGAACTGCTGATATGAGACTGTGTGTTGTCTCTTTTAGGAACAGCAGAAAGGAACTGAAATTAGTGGTCATAGAAGATGGATGACTTCACCCCTTGTCGAATTTTCTTTTCTTGGCTCACTCCTTTTCCCTCTTCCTTCTCCTTCCTGTCACTCTCCTGACATCCCATAATTTCCCTGTGGGCTGATAGCTCAGCGTGGGAGCGGAATGGAAGACTAAGAGAGGAAGTGAGTGGCCATAAGTGAGCGACAGAATGAAGGACAGAGTTGGGGAGAAAGCAGGAATTAGCAAGTCACTCTTTAGTGCCCAAAACAACATTGCTACTTTATTATTATCTGTTCACTCTGTTTCTCTCACAGAAAATAGTGTACACATAATGATGTAGAAAATGTGGCACAAATAAATTGTTCAATTGTCACATTGTAACATTTGAAATTCTCCATATTTAAGAACACAATTTTGAAACATTTGCTTTGGAAATTTAAATTATAATATTCATGACATTTATATACAAAGTAAGTTGAAATATTAGTCCTCATCCACCAACAGGCTTGTGCAGAATAAAAAATGATTGCGTTTGTGACGGAGCAGTCACTGACCGCCAGCGGTCCTCACACACACGCACACAAAGTCACACACGCACACACATTTCATGTTTCCTGTTACAGCCCCTGGTTGATCACTATCCTACCATCATCTACTCTGTTTAGCTGTGGGGGAATAAATAAAGGCACTCCGGACGAATTATAGTATAGTAGACAGACTCGTTTTGGTTTATGGTTCCCCAAGGGTTGCGTGTGTTAATTCCCCACCAGAACACTAGGCGCAGTAGCGTGTTTTGTCGAAGACAAAGAAGAGACTTCTTCTTCTTCGTCGACTGTATATTTACATCGCCACTGCGGCTCCTCATAGCGTTTTTCTGGCGGACAAATCCGCCAGTCATTGACGGGTTATACAAGTGGTCATACTTTCGCATCTCTTCTGTCAACCGCTCTTCTATTTGGTCCATATTCATTCTACTAAATCTTGTGATTTCTGCAGGTATTATGGGGCATGAAACCGGAAACTAGACTCCAGACGGGATGTAGTAAGCACGGCTGCGTGAGGCTCGTGTCGTTTTGTCGTATTGTTAGAAAAATTGGCGGATGCATGCAAGCCGCAAGACGGGGCACTGCGGCTTGCGTGACTGCCTAAAATCCGACTATAAATCGGCCTTTAGTGATGTGTCGAGGCTTCGAAGTGTGTGTCGAGTAATCGAGGAGGATTTTTATGAAGCGCGTATCGAGGCTTGTGTTGATGGCGTATGTGATGAAGTCTGAAGCCTTGCGACCCAGCCGAGCCACGTCACTAATTCAGGAAATGGTTTGCGGATTTGGTGTGTGATTCAAAATAAAAGGGGCCGCGAAACGCAATGGATTCCCCCTCACATGTACTTGTCTTGGGACTTTATTGTGCGTTTGCTCGCAGTATTGGGGGGAGAAAAATTATTGATTTCTTAACTTGTACAAACTTGCGGTATCTTTTCTTTGTACCCCAGCCTTATCTGTGTGCTGTGAAAGGATCGTTTCTAAAGCAGGCAGAATTATTTCAATGAAATAAAACCGCCTGAAACCCAGCACTGTTAAGAAGCTATTGTTTTTAAATAAAATAAATTAACTGTTATCCCTTTTGTACATGCATTGGCATCACAAACTTCATTAATTTGTTTATTCAATTCAAAGCTTCACACACCAAAGCCATGGTTTCATTATAATTACATTACATTCAATGTCCACTTGATGGCGCAGTAGAGCAAATGAAGCACCATGAAGCTTCCGCCCATGAGCGAACAAATTAGATGGAAAGCTTCAAAGCTTTCACTACACACAGTCACTTACCAGCGGTTTAGAGACGCGGCGTGAACAGCGCGCCGTCACCGTTAAGCTGGAGGGAACAAACCGGATACAACTACACTTGGGTTTTTCTAAAAGATAATTAATAAGAGTTGTACTGTTTATAGTTGATACTGTTTTGTTTATAAAAGTCATTTGATTTGTTTAAAGATGATTTAATTGGTGACATGTAAAGAGGTCCTTGTAAACTCTTAATTTTTGTTTTAAGCACTGGTTTTACAGATAAATGTGTCTGAAATTGGTAATTAAGCCCGTTTGGGGGGGGCTAAAGGTGTAAAAGGGCAGCTCAAAGCCCTTGAGGCGGAGTCTGAATGCAGTTACAGAGAAGGTAGCATCAGAGCTCAGGAAGAGCAGGGGACAAGAGTTCTTCCTCTCAATTTGATTTTCAAGTATTTTGTTTTTGAGTATTTTTGTAAATGTCCACGAGAGCACCTTGGAGAGCCGGCTGAAAATAAATTGGAAACAACACTTTTTGACTATGCCTGTGTTTTCAAACTCTTGAGGAGTTTTTAAGAGAGACCCCGCCACAGTGTTTTTTCCTTTCTGCAATTGTTAATTAGCATAACATATTTTTTTTTTTTTAAAGACAGACGTTTCAGTCCATATTATATTTGATATAAAAACTTGGACATGTTGCAGCGGAGAATATTTAGTATCAAAACTAGTCACCCATGTTTAGTTTTGGTGTTTTCAAATTAAATGTGTCACATTAGAGATGAGTCAGGAGCTGCACACTCAGCGGGATCTGAACCTGAATATGATTAAAATCCTTCTGTTACTCAGCCGAGGGCACACCTGCAGTCCAACTCTGTGGACCCTCCTTTCCTCTTCCCCCTCCCTCTTCTGTGTGTGACAATATTTTTGATCACTTCAAATCTGAGCTGAAACTACTTTTTTCCACTTCAATTATGCAAATGTCTCCCGATACAGCTTTCACTGAACCTGAAACTGCTTTCCATGTATTGAGTTTATGTGGCATTTTATATCCACTGCAGACACTACAGAACAAAACTGGCAGATCACAGATGCGAACAATGACGTAGAGTTTTCTTAGAAAACGTCACACCAGAGTCACAGTTAAAGAGTTTATGAACGAAAACAAAGATATAAACAAATGTTTAAATTAGAGATGAGCCGGATACTCGGCTGAAACGAGTATCCGGTACGGATAAAGCACTTTTGGACTGAATGAAAATCCTCACACAGCGTCACAGCGCTCCTCCCCTTCACACACCGCTCTGCTCACTCACTCACAGAACAGCTCTCTGTCTCTCTCAGTCACTCAGGTTCGCGGGTCTTTTCCGTTAACGTTTAGGGTTTCTTCAGCTTGAAGTTTGTTTTTATTTCAGTTTGTACTTACTTATTAACCAGTAGAGTTCTGTTAAACTCGGGTTCGTTCAGACGTGGTGCTGGTAGAAAGCGACTCGCGTTGCGTCTCTGCCTGTCGGAGATTTTTTTTTTTTTTTTTTTTTTTAAACAGTTTTTTTTTTTTTACTTCACGCATTAAGTGTCTGACTACTCTCTAGCGTCTACGCTCTCTCGCTCTCTCACTCTCTCTCTCTCTCTCTCTCTCTCTCCCTCTCTCTGCCAGTCGTTGGAGTTTTTTTTTTTTTTTTTAAACCGTCAGTTGGCTCTAACCAGTTTTATTTTACTTCACGCACTGAGTGTCTGACACATTCTAGGTAGTAGTGGTATAAAAAATATTACAAATTAAGCTACACACACACACACACACACACACTCCCCCTCTCTCTCTATGTCTCTCTCTTACTCACTCAAACACACACTCACACACACACACACACACACACTCCCGGGTTAAATCACACCCACTTCCGGGTTAGGCCCCGCCGACTCCGAGTACGGATATGGATACAGATAATTCATATGGTTAACAGATACAGATACAGATAATGCTGTACTCGCTCATCCCTAGTTTACATTAATCTGAGGGAGTGTGGAGGCCTGGCACTCGATGGCAGAGAAAGAGGTTGTCAGGCTTCCCTTAAATCCCCCTGCCCGAAATCACACTCACCTAACAGGAGCGAGAGCTAGAACAAAACAGAGGGAGACTGAACTGCTACACAAAACAGTTGTTTGCTCTGCAGTTTGCATTATATTATTAACTTAACATTAAGTTTCCTCACTATAACCTCACTTTTGATTTGAACCTTATTCACTTTGTGTTTGGTCTGAGGAGAGCTCTCCATAGCTAAAGTAAATCTTTTAACATTTCCCTGCGTTTAGGCATTTTAGCTTGAATTTCTCTTTTCAAATTTAGAAATTATTATTGAAATAAAAATGATTTTATAATTTATGTTTCGACTGAATATATTTCTTAAATCAATTATCCATGTAATTCCCCATATCTATTTTAGCAACCTCTTTAACAACCTTAACCTTGATTGCAACTAAATTGTAAAAATAAATTTGATTATTTAAGCATTTGACATCAAATCTTTTAGACAACTTAATAAACAGAGGCCATAAGAGCCTCAGTTTATTAATTTGAAACTGGTTAAATTACTTTCTTTAGAAACAATTGAAGGACAGGAATAAATTAAAATCACCAAATGTGTTCCATTAGTGTTATCAGTGGAAAAACTTCAGTGACGACTTGACCTGCACAAAGTGATGGCCGGCTTAATAGCTTCACACAGGCATTGAAAGAATGTTAAATCACTCTTTTGTGTTTATTGAAATACTTTGTATATTTTCTCACCTTTCTAAAGAGTGGTTACATTTTTTAAAGAACTTTGAATTCTAGCACCAGGTTCTCCTCTGACACAGTTCACCTCCATCAGATTATCAGCAATCTGTCCTGCAAACAAGGTCCTTTATCTCTTGAGGCAGATGAGTTTCTGCCAGATTTTAAACGCTTTTCAGGCGGTAAATGTATACATAGGTTTTATAATCTGTACAATGTTATTAGCAGCTGAATAGTCGATTTTGTTTTGGAAGGTTCCCGAATTTAGTTAAATGACCCAGGATATTTCAGGGGCAGCCATTATAAGAGCTGGTCAATTTCTACAAATGCTAAGGAAAAGAGCTTCAATGCTTCCTGTCTTTGCTCATTAAGAGATAATGCTGTCCCACAATTCTTTGTGGTTGTAAAATTCAATGTAATGATATACATGCAAAATAAATCATGAGACCCATACTAGCCTAAAGAAAAGATGGGAATTAACCAATTTAACCAAGCTGCATAAAAACAGATTTTAATATTGTGTCCCTTAATATGAGGCATCAACACACAGGTAAATGGTAAATTGTCTGTATCCATATATTATTTACAGTACATTCAGCCAATGCAGACACATTCATACAGTGCATCTACCTGTAGTACTTTCTCTATCACACATCATCCATACACTGCTGACACAGCCATCAGGGGCTCGTTTTCTTGCCCAAGGAATTGAGCAGCCTGGGATTGAACCACTGACCTTCTGGCGTGCAACTTCTTCTCAGGCGCCCCAGCAACAGCTCACACAAATGTGGGAAGGACAACAGCAGGGTTCAGATCAAACTAGAATGGTGACAGTAAATTAAGTAAAGACTATAAAAGGCTGACTGGTTAATTTAAGATGATCACTTGAATTGTATCACCAGACAAACTAGAGACAGATGAACGTAGGCTCTAAGGTGCCGATATAATCTGGCCCTGATCAGTGAGTGCTACCATATTCACTATATTAACCTACTATAGTGAAGTAATCCATCACCACATATACAGTGAAACAGACAGGATCAGTGAGGGGAAATACAATGTGACCAACAAAAAAAAACAGCAAATCCTCACATTTGAGCAGATGGAACCAGGGAATGTCAGGACTGGCAGAATGGCAGGTGTGAACCCAAAAGCAACGACAAAGAGGCAGAGTGGGAATAAGCTAAATTCGTGGTTTATTGGAAATGTAGCAGGGGTCAGATACCAGGTAGTCAGTCCGATGCAAACAAATCCAATAAGGTGCAGGCCAGAGATAATCCAGGGTAGACGGAGCAGGCGTCAGGAGCCAGGTAGTCAGTCCAAAGCAAACAGAACCGACAAGGGGCAGGCAGGTCACGGTGGAGATCAGGCAGGAAAGGAATCAGGAGGTAAACGCTGGAAGGATTAAGTACGAACACACTAAACGATCTGGCGAGACTAATGAGAAGATGAAAGGCAGATGCGTCTGTGGGTGGAGCCGGTGAAGGGATCAGAGGAATGAGGAAGGTGCAGAGCAGGAGGGGATTGGCAGAGTTCTGAAAAGAGAAGAGAATTAGTAAACAAAACTTAACAGACAAACTGAAAATATTAATAAGAAGGCAAATTCGTGACAGAATGTTAAATTGAATAAATCCACTTAAGAATCAATGGACTTTTTTCAGCCTTAATTGCTCACAAAAGTGATACCAGACCAAATAATGACATTTTATCCAAGTTAGATGAACTGTTGTTTGCTTCAATGAAGCTCTGGGCATTTCTTATTACATGACACTCCTTGCCAGAATTGACAGTGAAACTGTGCCACAGACTAAAGGGTCTTTTATGCTTGATGTTAGATGTCCCTGGTGTGAAAAGCTTATTTTTTGCTTTGTAGTGAAGATTATACAACAAATCTATTATTCATCTGAAATGGTGTTGCCTGGCAACATAGCCAGGAAATAATTTCAGGAGTATTTGGTGATACTCTTTGGCCTTGGTCCAATCAATATCTTTGGTTAGAATTACTGGTTCGAAAGATTAAATAAATGTTAAACTAAAGACTAATAAGATATGTTGACTACGGTGATCATATTAATATCATATTAACATCATAGAAGCAGTGTGCAGATTATTGGCTTCTCACCTGTGACTCAGGACGTTGGGGGGTTGTTGACAGCCCATCACTAATTAACATACTTGTGCACTGATGTTTTTCATCAAGTTTCAAAGGAAATTAATTCCCTGGGGTTTCTGGCTGGTGTCTAGCTCCCACTGTGGCCTGGGTCTTGGATGCAGATAAAAAGCTTTTGCATCTGGTGGCCATTTTATACTTTTTGTGACTTTCCACTTGCATAACGGCAGTGATACACCCGCATAATGGATGATCATCTCCCTAAAAAAAGACAACAGGTTTTCACTCTACAGCCCTGCTGACTGGTATATTTCCACAATAATGAGGCTTGTGGTGCTACAATCCTTACCAACACCGCAGGAAGATAAACCCAGCACCTCTCTTTTTCAGTGACTGAATTCTTCAAATGCAGTCAGAGGGAAGGGAGGAAACACTGGCTGAGCTCAGCGTCAAAGCCTGCGGCTAATAAGAGGCTCAAACCTGGCAAAGGGCTCCAGTAGTGACTGTGTCAGCTAAAAGGACACGGGACGGCTGCTTCATCACTTTCTCAAGCATAACTGACTGTCCCTGAGCCGCGGCACACAAACTTTGGTTTTGATGCAATGTAATAACAATGTCCTTGTGCATGTAATGGAGTGAGATGCCTGCACTGGATTTTAACTAGCTATAACCTTCAGCCGATGAGCCATAATGTTTGTGTGCATGACTTCCACCCAATCATCTGTCAAAAAAGCACCAATTCCAAATCTGAAATGCAATATCCAGGCATACTGGATTACTATTGCATTCAAAGCTTGTCCTCCTCTGCACTACATGGGTGGTAAAAGTGAGTTGGTAAATGTGTTATTTTATGATGTAGTTCTTGTATGACTCACAACCTGTGTGAATAAAGTAGTATTAACCAAGATTACAACTTCTCCATGTAGTTGTGTTCAATCTGAAATTAAGTGTGCAGACTGAGCATAGACAAAGCAGCAGACTTGGATTCACCAGGGAGTGCTCTCAGAAGCCAACCCTATTTGAACATATATAAAGTCGATAATATCCTCTGACCTAAGTGTCTCAGACATAACAGGATAAGAACGACCGCTGGGCATATGTTAGAATTGAGTTCTCACCTCCAGTGAGATGACACCACACTTAGAGCAACACAAAGGGATGATGTTTTATGCTGTGCAAAAAGACAATGCATAAAGAAAGAAGTTGTTAAGAGTAAAGCTAAGTTATTTAATTTGATGTGAATATAACAGACCATATGTTGTAAAGGGTTCTGATGTGATAACTCATACCACACAAAAGAGTTGATCAGAAAGCAGATACCTTGGATAGGGGAGGTCCATCCTGGTGGAGGACAATGGATTGGACCCTAAACTACATCCTGGACATACATCAATACATCAAACCTATTGCAAAACCACAAATAGTGGAAACACAACATGCAATTCATGTCATTATCTGAATCAATGTAGCATCAACAAACCTATGAGCTATGAGCAGTTTGTGATCTTGCTGCAGGGCAAAAGCTTAGGGAGTATTACTAAATACAGGTCTGTGAAAAAGTATTGCATATTTGTCACATTTAAATGTTTCAGATCTATTTTTTTTATATTAAACATCGACAATCCAAGTAAAATTGTTTAAATGATATCATTTATTAAGTGAAAAAAGCTATCCAAACCATCCTGGCCCTATGTGAAGAACCAATTCCCCCCCCCCCCCCCCCCCCCCCCTTTGATTAACCACATTTTTGGGAAAGCTCCATTTCACTGGCCACACCCAGGCCTGACCTGATGAACCAAGAAATCAGGGGTCTGTAATTAAACACCCACCCATTAAAACCCATAATCTCTGGTGCTTAGTGATTCTGTGTTCTGTTTGAGCTCACCCTCGTAGCTCAATAGCAACGATGTCCGCTCTCTCTTGCTCTGAGTGTCTCATTTTTACTTACTCCTCTGCCTCCCTTACCAGTAGTGGTACTTGTAATAAATGTAGTATGTTGGTAGCGATGGAGGCGAGGCTTAGAGACTTAGAAAGTTGGCTCCGCAGCTTAGAAATTCGGTTAGCTGTAGTTAGACGGCTCCCACAAGCCGGAGCCACCTAGTTCTGCATTCATATTCCATTACTTCTGGCGCAGACGCGAGTGGACGCCTTTCCACGTAGCTCTGTTGTCTCGTGTCTTTTTTAGCTTTTTTAAGTTTGTCATTGTTTACACTTGCTTTTCAGAGGCACTGTGTAGATATATATATATCCTATGGATACACGTACGGATCGACTGCAACAGGACAGTCAGGACTTTGTTTACACGAGGGATCAGCTGCTCGCGCTGCGGAGAGGAAATCATGCCGGCGCAGTTCACCACTGTGGCTTCCTGGCTTCACTACCTGGCTTCACTACTGTGAGAGCAGACCATGATTTAAAGCTAAGTGGCAAATGGAAAGGTGGGGGGGGCTTGTACTTTATTGACAAGTTCTGGAGGTCGGACAGGGTGACTTTGTTGACATTGTTCTGTTTCGTTGTTTTGGTTTCGAGGATCCTAATGTTTACATCAACAGGACATTGTTTGAATATAGCAGGAACATCATATTCCTTTCTCCAATGGCCCACATGGCATCAGCTGTGTCAAGGCCTTTCGTGTATCGCTGGATACTGTCACAGCATGAAAGAGCCGCTATAGCAAGACAAGACGGAGACGAAAACACCTTGACAAGACACGCATCGATGGTGATGAAAAGGCTGTGAGCAGAATAATTTCCACCATTGATTCCATGCTCAACCCTTTTGATATACCAAGACGGCATTGTGTGTCTTAGCTCTGGAATAGTAGCAACAGAAGAATCTATGAAGGACTTGCTTGTTGCCTCAGAAAAGGGTGAAAGTGCCGTAAAATAATTTATGGAGCAGAGGCTGTTATCCAAATCAGTTGACATATTTGCCCCCATTAAATCACAAAAACTCAAGACCTTCAGTGATCAGGTTAAAGCCCCAAAAAAAATCTGCAGCAGGCAAGGAAGTGATTTTGCGTGCTGACAAGAAGTTATTTTCCAGGCTCCTCATCCTTGGTCAGAGCAGAAAAATTGAAATGAGGGACATTCTGTCATACTCCTTGGGAACTGTGTCATATCCTCTAGCAAGTGCTGATGGTTTACTTGCCAAAACAAATACAAAGGTGGAGACTGCTTGGTTGACCAAGTTCCAGTAGATGGTGCCATTCTTTTTGATGGTATGGCAGTCATACAGGCCATGCGATCCAGACCAGGTACATTTGGAGAGCTTGCAGAGACCATATTGTGGAACATACTCCAACTCGCTTTGCAGCACAAGTGTACAAGCATTGACTTTGTCACTGACCGCTATCCACTCATCACTATCAAAAACCTAGAACGGTCACATAGAGCTGATGCAGGGTCACTGCGCATGCAAATCTTTGGCCCGGATCAGAGGACCCCAACCCAATGGAAAAAGTTTCTCTCTGAAGGAACAAATAAGGAAGCACTTGCCGAATTCCTGTATGTTGCATGGAAAAATGCAGACCTTACAAGGGTGGGCAAAAACCTCTGCTTGTACATCGCACATAAAGGTCAATGTCACTGTGTGACTCTTAAGGAGGGTGTACAGTCTGTTCGTGTTGTTGAAGACCTGCAGTGTGATCATGAAGAATGTGACACAAGGGTGTTTTTACATGCACAACATGCTGCACGGGAGCATAAAGCTGTAATTATCAAGAGCTCTGACACTGATGTGGCAGTCATTGCTGTAAGTGTGCAGACAGATTTGCCATGCAGCTTACGTTTTCACAGGGACTGGCAACAGGACCCGTATCATTGACATAACCAAGGTGTCATCAGCTCTCGGAACCGGTGTTTGTTCAGCCTTTATTGGAATTCACTGATTATCTGGGTGTGACTCCACAAGTGCCTTTTATGGCAAAGGAAAAAGAAAGACATTTTCTGTTGCATGTGAGAAAGATGAGTACCTTAAGGCTTTTAAAAGTTTAGGTACTAACTTTAACTTGGAGCAGTCAACATTTGCAGTTCTTTGCCAGTATGTATGCCACTTATATGATCAGCCAGCTGCCAAAAATGTAAATGAATCTTAGTATAAGGCTTTCTGTAGGGCATCATCAGCCTTGCCAGGGCAAACTACCAGGCTGCAATAATGAGGTCCTGTCTCAAACAAAATATAAGTGCTTCATCACCTGCTGGATATTGTTGGCAAATACAGGATGGGACCTTGCAAGTCACCTGGATGACCAGAAATCCGGCCCCTGACAGGCACTTTTGCAGCCGCAGTGTATCACATACAAAACACTGTGAGACAAGCAGATGTTCCTGTTTTTCTGCAGGACTGTGTTGCACAGACTTATGTCATAGTTGTAATTGTGCCAACACAAAAGAAACTGAGGAACTGGAAGATAACTCTCCTGACACTGACAGTGAGGACTGAGCGCGTTGTGCTGTTCCACCTCAAAGCCATCACAGACCCTCTCCTGGACCCCCTGCAGTTTACCTACAGAGCCAACAGGTCTGTAGTTGATGCAGTCAACATGGCCCTCCACTTCATCCTCCAGCATCTGCACTCCTCAGGAACCTCAACAGGATCCTGTTTGTGGACTTCAGCTCTGCCTTCAACACAATCATCCCGAATCTGCTACAGGAGAAGCTCTCCCAGCTAAGTGTGCCTGACTTCTACTGCAGGTGGATCACAGACTTCCTGTCTGACAGGAGGCAACGTGTGAGGCTGGGTAAGTATGTCTCTGAATTCAAATCCATTCATTCACATCTTCTCTTCTCCCTGTATACAAACAGCTGCACCTCCAGTCACCAGACCGTCAAACTCCTTAAGTTTGCGGATGACACCACCCTCATCCAGATTGACCATGTAGTACTTATTGTGTTTTATGTTCAATGTCACCTTTTTTACAAAAGAAAATTTCCAGGTAGGTGTAAACCTACTTGGCATTGATTCTGATTCTGAGTGTCCTTAATCTGTTATTCTTTATTCTGTGTTGTACAGTTTTATATATCATGTTTCATTTTTTTAATAAATATTATTTTTATGGTTGATCAGTGTTGTTTTCATTTGTGGAAGAATGAATTGATGACTAAATGAATGAATAAATTAACAAACAAATGGTCATTGGTATAAGTACAATTACAGCCTTTTATTGTTACAAGGAAGGAGGTTTATTTGTCACATACATACAAATACTAACGTAAGCATGTAGTGAAATTTCGTTTAGTGTTAAGCTTTTTCTGTGCAAGTGTTAAGAAAGAGAGCAAAAAATACTTTTCATAAACAGCAAGAGGGAATAAAAAAGGCAGCGTGTGTACAGTCCATGTGCAAGTTTGAAAAAAAATTGAATTTCAGTCTATATAGTCATTGTATGTGTTCAGGATACAGAATGCTTGAAGAAAGACGCTCCTCCTCAGTCTCTCTGTTCTGGTCTTGTAGCAGCAGAGACGTTTTTCTGACCTCAGTCAGGACATTGTCCACAGCTGATGGGTGATGATACTTTAAACTTCCTCAGCTGAAGTAGGAAGTACAGTCTTTGCCTTGATTTCTTCAGTGTGAGCTGGGTGTTCACAGTCCATGTTAGATCGTCAGTAAGGTGTATACCCAGGTAATTCAAACTTGATCTAAATGACTTAACATAAACATAAAATTATCGTATATTTGCCTCATTGTTCTTCTTGGACGCGGATATGTATACAGCACTGTTTAGAATCCAATAGGCCCATTTTTGAGGATGTTCGGGGTGTTTTCCTCTTTATCGTTAACGTTGAATCTAACCATGGGAGCCTCCATTTTGCCGTTTTGTTGACAAGAAGCAGCTACCTCATTGGTTTGGAACGATCACGTGTCGAACCGTGCCACCACTCGCGACCAAAATCTTATTACGCTCTGAATAAACTAGTTCTGGTAAAACATATAAGCATCTAGAATCAACTGGAATTTCAGCAACAAACTTTTTTTTGGTAGCTTAGCACGACTCGATCTTTTTTATGAGCTAAAGATTGTGTAGATGCCAGACTGTGGAGCGGGAAGAAACGATAACAGGGTTCACCTTACGGCATACCAGCTTCCAGCCCTCTGCCATTCCCCACAGCTGCACCCCTCCCTCAGGCTATCACACAGAGCCCCCCCCCCCCTCCCATCACTGCAGAGCAGGTCACAGGAGACCTGAGGAGACTGCGCCCTAGGTGAGCAGCCGGCCCTGATGGGGTCTGTCCAAGACTTCTCAAGGCATGTGCTGTGGAGCTGGGTGAGCCTCTGCAGCATATATTCAACCTGAGCCTCCAACTGGGGAAGGTCCCTTTACTGATGAAAACATCCTGCCTCATCCCTGTTCCAAAGAAGCCACACCCCAGTGTGCTGAATGACTTCAGGCCAGTTGCCTTAACGTCACACATCTCAAAGACTATGGAACGACTGCTTCTCCACATCCTCAGACCCTAGGTACGCCATGCACTCGACCCGCTGCAGTTTGCCTACCAGGAGAAGGTGGGCATGGAAGATGCCATCATCTACCTTATGCACAGGGCACACTTGTATTTGGACAAGGGGAAATGTGCTGTGAGAATCATGTTTTTTGATTCTTCAGTGCCTCTAACACCATCCAGCCCCTTCGACTGAGTGACAAGATCTTGCAGATGGGTGTGAACATCCACCTGGTATCCTGGATCAATGACCTCCTGACGGAGAGACCACAGTATGTCAGGCTGAAAGACTGCGTCTCTGAGACTGTGTTGTGCAGCACCGGCGCTCCACAGGGGACTGTGCTCTCACCAGTCCTGTTCACCCTGTACACATCTGACTTCAACTACAACTCTGAGTCATGCCACATCCAGAAGTTCTCTGACGACTCTGCTATTGTGAGATGTATCAGGGGTGACCAGAAGGGGGAGTGCAGAAGCCAGGTGGATAACTTTGTACAGTGGTGTACACATAACAACTGGCAGCTGAACACCACTAAGACCAAGGAGATGGTGGTGGACTTTAGGAGGTCTCGACCACCTCCACACTGACCCCCCTCGATGGAGACTGGAAGCAGAGGAGGCTAACACCTTCGGTCCAGTTTATTGTCCATATGGACTCCTAAATATTTGGTCAGCCAACGTGGATGCAATCTACAAAAAGGGTCAGAGCCGGCTCTACTTCCTGAGGAGGTTGAGGTCGTTCAACAGCTGCAACAAACTCCCGCGCATGTTCTACCAGTCTGTTGTTGCCAGCGTCCTTTTCTATGCTGTTGTGTGCTGGGGAGGCAGCATAAAGAAGAGGGATGCGGGGCGACTGGATAGGCTGGTGAGGAAGGAAGCTGGCTCTGAACTGGACTGCCGTCGACATGTTTAGCCGCAAGTTGTCTTTTAACCGCTGGCTGTCGAGGTAGTGTCCTGTAAATGGTGTGGGCTTTTTAGATAATTGGCAAACTTTTTTAAGAAAACCTGGTCTTGTTAGGAGAGATGGCATTCATCCCACTTGGGATGGAGCAGCTCTCTTATCTAGGAATATTACTCAGTCTATTACATGACAAGCCAGAGTTGGGACCAGGAAGCAGAGCTGCAGTGCTAAACACTTCTCTGCGCTCCCTCTGGATCAGTCACAAAACTCCATAGGGATTGTGTCTTTCCACCGTCCGATTAAATTATTGAAATTAAACAATAACAGAGCGAGAACTCCACACAAAAATCTAATACAAATTAAAACAACCTCTGAAACAACACAGGGAATTTAAATGTGGTCTTTTAAACATTAGATCACTGTCAACTCCTATTATAACATCAATTTATTATCCCTCACTGAGACGTGGCTGCATACTAGACTCAATTGGTTTCAGTCAGTGTGTACACCAACCTACTCAATGTTGTAACCACACACTTCACCTTGTAGTATCGTACAGTGTCGGAATTGAACATTTAACAGTACTTCTGCGCAATCCAGTTCTATCAAACCATCATTTAGTAACCTTCAGTTTTTCAATAACTGAATATATGCCACTAATAAAAAACTGATTTTCTAAATGTCTACCTATAGTATACCGATAGTGCTGTAGCTAAATTTAAAGAAATAATTCCAATTACATTTAAACCCGTATTATCCGTAGATATAAACATCAAATTCTTTAAAAACCCAAGCTCCACTGAGATCGACCACCTCGTCGATAGCTCTGCAGACTCATTATGATTAACATTAGACTCAATAGCGCCTCTAAATAAGAAAAATGCCAAACATAGTAAATTAGCTCCGTGGTATTATTCCCAGACAAATGAGTTAAAACAATTATCAAGAAAACTAGAAAGGAAGTGGCGCTCCAGCAACCATGTTGAAAACCTCAGACTGGAAGAATAGTGTTCTCATCACTCACTCATCGTCATCCGCTTATCCGGGGTCGGGTCGCGGGGGGAGCAGCTCAAGCAGGGGGCCCCAGACTTCCCTTTCCCGGGCCACATTGACCAGCTCTGACGGGGGGATCCCGAGGCGTTCCCAGGCCAGTGTTGAGTTATAATCTCTCCACCTAGTCCTGGGTCTTCCCCGAGGTCTCCTCCCCACTGGACGTGCCTGAAAAACCTCCCAAGGGAGGCGCCCAGCGGGCATCCTTACCAGATGCCCGAACCACCTCAGCTGTCTCCTTTCTAAGTAAAGTCAGTCATCCTCACGGATGACTGAGCTTCTCACCCTATCCCTAAGGGAGACGCCAGCCACCCTTCTGAGAAAACTCATCTCGGCCGCTTGTACCCGCGATCTCGTCCTTTCGGTCATCACAAAGCCCTCATGACCATAGGTGAGGATAGGAACGAAGATCGACCGGTAGATCGAGAGCTTTGCCTTGCGGCTCAGCTCTCTTTTCGTTACAACGGTGGGGTAAAGCGAACGCAATACCGCCCCCGCTGCTCCGATTCTCCGGCCAATCTCACGCTCCATAGTACCCTCACTCGCGAACAAGACCCCGAGGTACTTGAACTCCTTCACTTGGGCTAAGGACTCATTTCCTACCCGGAGTAGGCAATCCATCGGTTTCCTGCTAAGAGTCATGGCCTCAGATTTAGCGGTGCTGATCCTGATCCCAGCCGCTTCACACTCGGCCGCCAGTCGATCCAGTGAGTGCTGAAGGTCACAAGCCGATGATCCAATGAGGACCACATCATCCGCAAAAAGCAGTCTCGAGATCCTCAGACCACCGAACTGCAACCCCTCCCCACCGCGACTTTCAGAGATAGGAAGGAAGCGAGATGGCTCACGGCTCATCGACGAGTATATCCGTCGGCGACTTTTTTTGTCATCGAATTTTGTCGACGACGTTGACTAATCGTTGCGCCCCTAATGTCATGTTGGGGTTGTCCTTCGGGATGTTTACCCTCATCAAATGCTGCTAAAAACTTTGATCTTGATGATGTTTTCCTACATGTGGCATCTACTGCACTTCTGTCCGTCCTGGGACAAGGATCCGTCATATGTGGCTCTCTGAGGTTTCTACGTATTTGTATCCTGTAAAAGGGTTTTTAGTAGCCTGACCTTGTCATACTCACAATTCTAGTCAGAATGTGAATCTGATACCACTCCATTGGGCTGTGATTATGGGGCGTGTTTCAACCGAACGGAGCATAATTTCTCCCCAGGACTGCTTTGAAACAACAGATTGGCAGATGTTCTGTGTTGCAGCTGATGGGGACATTAACGAATACACAGATACTGTCTCTTCATATATCTCCAAATGCATAGATGAAGTTGTCCCTAGGGTCAGTGTCAGGATTTTCCCAAACCTGGATCTTGGACTTCGTGACGAGCAGACCCCCAGGTGGTGAGAATCGGTAACCACACCTCCTCCTCACTGACCCTGAGCACCGGGGCCCCTCAGGGCTGCGTGCTCAGTCCCCTTCTGTACTCCCTGTACACACAGGACTGTGTGGCAACACACGGTTCAAACATCATCCTTAAGTTTGCTTACGACACCACCATCCTGGGTCTCATCTCCAACAACAATGAGACCGCCTACAGAGATGAGGTTAGAGGCTTGAAAACATAGTGCCAAGAGAACAACCTGTCTCTCAACGTTTGCAAGACCAAGGAAATGATCGTGGACTTCAGGAAGCTGCAGAGGGGGGGTCACGGACCGTAACACATTGATGGAGCTGTAGTGGAGAGAGTCTCCAAATTCAAGTTCCTCGGTGAGTTCATCACGGATGACCTGATCTGGTCCAAACAAGCGGACTCTGTGGTCAAACTGCACAAAAGCGTTTATACTTCCTGAGGAGACTCAAGAAGTTTGGCATGGCTGCAAAAACACTTACACAATTATACAGGTGCACCATTGAGAGCATCCTCTCAAGCTGCACTACTGCCTGGTTTGGTAGCTGCTCCGCTGCTGATCGCAAGGCCCTGCAGAGGGTGGTGAAGACAGCGGAGCGCATCATCGGCTGCCATCTCCCTTCCGTGCAACTCATCTACAATACAAGATGTCTGAGAAAAGCACGGAAGATCATCAAGGACCACAGCCATCCAGGCTGTGGACTTCTCACACTGTTGCCGTCTGGCAGACGTTACCGGAGCTTCCGAGCACAGACTACCAGACTCACAAACAGCTTCTACCCCTGGGCCATCAGGCTTCTGAACAATCAACACTGACCCTCTGAACAGTCACCATGTACATTCTGCTCCCACACTGCTCATACAAATACACTTACTCCACATATATTCATTTTATTTAATATTCCCCACTTCTTCACCCTGTAAACTGCTGCTTCATTTGGACTTTTATCTGCCTATGTAATACCTATATTCATATTATTTAATTTAATATTCCCCACTCCTTCACCCTGTAAACTGCTGCTTCATTTAACGATGAAAGGCGAAAGCCACTGCTGACCAAAAATAACACAAAGGCTCGTCTCACATTTGTCAGAAAACATCTTGATGATCCCCAAGACTTTTAGGCAAATATTCTGTGAACTGACGAAACAAAAGATGAACATTTTGGATAGTGTGCATCCAGTTACATCTGGTGGACAATGATCCGAAACGCACCAGTAAGTTCAGTACTGAATGAAAGAAAAACATCCAATATTGCTGAATTAAAAGAATTCTGCAAAAAAGAGTGGGCCAAAAGTCCTCTACAGTGATGTGAAAGACTCATTGCCTGTTATCGCAAACGCTTGATTGCATAGGTATGGATAGTTTTTTCCCTAAATAAATGAAAACATCATTAAAAACTGAATTTTGTTTTTACTCGGGTTATCTCTGTGTAATATTAAAATTTGTTTAATATCTGAATCATTTAAGCGTGACAAATATGAAAAAAAATGTAATCAGGAAGGGTTAGGGTTAGGGAGCAAATACTTTAACAGCACTGTATGTTAAAGAGATAAACACAACCAATAAGTTAAAATTAAGGAAATAATTTTTGACACAATGAGGCGTGTCAGGATGGAGTCGGGCAGCATATTAGACAGGCCCTTAACAATATTAAGATGGACTGCATGTCTGCACTTGTTTATACTATCAAGAAATTAAGCCAAAGTTTCCCGGCTGCTATCTTGTGTTGTGCAATAGTAGGAGTAGAATTGACGTTGGCTAATTATTAATAATTATGAAATATGATTATTAAAATAACAATTATTTCTTAAAAATAATCAAAAAATGATAAAGCTATTAATTAAGAATAGTAACACATTTAATTAGAAATGATACGGTTATCCATTAATAATAGTTAAAATAATTAATGAAAACAATAAAATTATCAATTAAGAATAATACAAATCTGTAATCATTGCTTATTGTCGCGGGGCACCACCCTGGTTACAGGGACCAACAATTCAATCTTTAAATATCAGTCTCAATGATATAGGTTATATTAATAATCTCAATATTTAGTATTAATGATTATATAATAAACAATGAAGGGTTTTAAGTTCGAACACAGGCTATAGTAATCCAGCTGTATACACATACATATGCACAAATAATCACAGAAATACAAATACTTTAATTACAAAAGTATTTATTAAAAAGGGGAAATAAAGTTAATGTTATTTCAATGATTCTTCATTTAACAAACTCCAATATTTCAAAGATGGTAACAACAGCAGCAGCACTTTTCACAATTGTCACACATGTAATACGTAGTATCTATGTGTGTGTGTGGTCGTGTGTGTCTGCCTGTCTGTGTGTGTGTGTGTGTAAGAAAGAGAAAGGGGGAGTGGCTATGGCGTAATGACGTGGTGACGTCCTCTGGCCGAATTCAAGGTGATGTTACATTCACGTACTTCCAAGATGGAGGTTACCTTAGTGAAGCCACGTTGCGAAAAGCAAAATGGCTGCTGGTCACTGACCTTAACAAAGGGAATCTTTAAGACAAAGAGATTTCTTATCTCGTGGTTTTGGCGCCGAATGGCGTCGAGATGTATAAATGCTCGTTAAATCTAGATTTCTCCATGTAACATGAAATGTATAAATGTAGGTCGGGACGTGTGTACAAACAGGTTTAGGAGGAGAGAGAGAGAGAGAGAGAGATATCAGGAAACATCGTCAGAGACAACTACTAGCAAAGCAGGCAGTCCAGTTACGTGAGATTTATCTTTTAACAGATGTAAATCTCCGCACAATATCTCTGACGGTAACACGCAAAAAGGAAGCGCCAGCTCTGTACCGCGCTCTTCTCAAAAACACAGTAAACAAAGGAACCGGATGTGTCGTCTCTGCCCGCCGCGTAGCACGGCTAAAAACAGATCAGCGATCTACAAACAAACATACAATCAAACAAATGACACGCTAAGTACTTAAACTAGTCTCTGCCCAGACAATAAAGCCTCTTACTGTGACCTCCGCGGTGTTGCTTGCGCGTGGGGCGCGGATTTCCCGGAAGTCCAGTGAATCTGTCGTTAAACCTCAGGATGCGTGCGAACGGGCGGATTCCTGGAAAACAAATCAGTGTCCTGGTCTCTTAAGCGGTGCTCCGGTGGGTCTCGTGGTTGCAACGGAGGTCAGCGCTGGACCGAAAAGAGCGAAGTCTCTTGCTCTTGGAACGAAAATCGGCTTCGTCTCTTCTGCAGGGATGAGCAGCGGTTGACGCAGCTGTGGATTTGGAAAGAAAGTCTCCGAGCTCGGCCAGCGAGCGAGTGAGTTCCTGTGCACGGCCTTTTCAAGTTAAAAACAAAAATAGTCTCTATCAAAGTAAGATCAGACTTAACATAAAAGAAAATGAAAGAAATGAAAGAAAATAACTCTGGTTGCCCCCTTTAGCAACTAAATCATCTGGAAAGACCCGGAGGGGTCTGTTGACGTCTTCAGAGCAGGGAAAATGGCAGCGATTATTGATGTCTCAGTGGTTTATTCTACCTGAGAGGTTCTGCCTCCTTGAGGTGCTGGTCATAGGATGATGCTGGCTTTAAGCCAATTGAGTGTCAGAGTTGGACCTCAGTGGGCGGGGCTTGGAACTCAGCGGGGGTCCTGAAGGCGCTTCAGGACATTTTCCAACCACCAGGGGGAGATTCTCAGGCCTGCTGGAGAATGTTTTCCCTCCAAAAGTTTTACAACCCTTTGTCCTCACCGTCGGCTCCAGTGTCTGGTGTTCAGCCTCTGGACTGTGGCCCAACACTTGCTTCTGGAGCCAGAGTCTGCACCTTGGGGAGCAGAGCCTGTGTATTGAGGTCTTGCTAATACACATGCTCAACCAATGGTGACTCAGTCTCAGCTTTCAATCATTTTGGCCGGTTTTTACAACATCCACTAGAATAATAAAAACCATGTGAATCTGAAATATGAAATTTTACCTAAGAACTACCTCCAATGAAATAAACCACCTTCGAGATCAACGAAATTACATTTTGTATTTTGACTTTATGTTTAGCCCATGTCCAATCCACTGTAATGGAGGAGGCATGGTTTATGACCTACACTGCACACGATTCTGTTCAGGCTTTCTCTTGAGATTGCCCTTAACACAAACAACGCAGCGGGAGATTCTTGTCTCACAACAACACAGAAATCTCCAGTGTACTCAGGTGAGTTGCAGCAGGAAGGATATAATATATATATATGCAGGGATCCCTTGTTTTGGTTTATTGCTCAGCAACACTGATGTTGGTGCATATCACCAAAAGCTCTCTTGACCTTTTTGTCAGTCTCCTTCACGTGTATGACTCTGCTTTTTCGTCCAGAGATGTTTGTATTCTGTTTATTTATTTAAAATCTTTTTTGTCATCAACATACTCACTCACTAGCAGTCAATCCTCCGTGTCAATCATCCGGGGGATCTTCTACTGTGTTGTCAAATTGGCTCATTCGGGAAAAATGTTACTAGAGAATCTCCTGAGCCGCTTACGCAGATATTTGCGATTTCACATACTGTGGGGTAAGTTAGGAGATGAAGGACTGTCTTAAAGCAGCTTTGGGGCAGCACCAGGTCACCCTTGGAAGTCACCTGTAAGAGGTGGAAGGTTAACAGATGTAAAACAATTGATATAATCTAATCAGTTAAGCATGCAAATCCATCTTGTGTCAAGAAAAAAGTATGTCACAGAAGTCATCTGTCTGTGTTCATTAAAACTGTAAATCCTATTGGTGTGTTGCAGTGAATTCCAAATTAGCTCACTGTTAATTAATCTTGATTATAAGTGATTACACTGCCTCTCACGTCAGGATGTTAATTGATATGGAATAGATTGATACATTATTAATCAAGTACAAGATAATGTGTCAAGAATCAGTGAGAAATGGTTGTTAACCCTTATAATTGTGTTTTGTTGAAAGAGCTTGGGTTTGAGTCTGGAGATGAATGGTATGTCAAGTGTCAGCATGAAAAGGTAGGCACCTGCTGGAGCGGCGGGTTGACCCATTGCCAAGGTGGAGCTCCGCTACAGTTGAATCTTTTTGATGAGCGGATCAGAGCATTTGAAAATGTTCAGGATTTAGAAAAAATAACTAACACTTCAAATGTATGCTGTATTGGTAGTCATGTTTTGTTGTTTACATGAGTATTACATTTCATGTGAGTAGCCACTTTAGAAGGTTAAACCCTTCGATAGCTTGACCTAAGCATGAATACACCAGAACTAAGCACGAATAAACCACATATGTAATTGCCTCAAGTTAAATAATGTTGTGCTTCTCTGAGTGCCATTGTTTTCCTCAGCTGCTGCTGGTCAGATTTTTCCGAGAGGTCAGGAAAGGCGGGACAGGGAATTTTTATTTTCTATATGTGTGAGCATCAAAAATGAAATAAAAGAAACAACATAACAGGGATGCTCAGAGAAGCAATAATGGCCATTATTGTGATTTATTTGAAAATTACAGGGTAGTTGGAATATATATCCAATTATCCAACTTCAATAAGGGCCACTTTTCCGGCAGTATTTTGCTGAATGTGAGACATTCTGTATCCACCCCATCAATTCCAGGGCTTTGTTCTGTGTGTACATTGATAACTTTTGAGTATGGACACCTCTTGGGTTTATATTCATCTCCTCTTTAAACAAAGCAAATGACAAGAGGTATCAACTATAAAGACTACAACTCTAATTATCATTAAAAAAAAAAAACACAACAGGAAAATATTCAAACAGACAGGAAGTTATGCCCCTGTTTAATCCCTCGAACTTTCTACACTAGCGGTGAGACGAACGAGCAGCTTCTCCATACCACTGGTTAATCAAAGTGCGTGTGTGTGTGCATGAGTGTGTAACCAAAATGCGGAGCTGACGAGTGTGCACCCTCTAAACAGAGTAAATGATGGTTAAATAGCGATAAAAGGCACTGAAACGGGCAACGTGAAAATGTTTGTCGATATGTATGTACGTATGTATGGGTGATATTGTGAAGGAGCAGCTCCCAATTATGGTGGCTGTAGACCGGTCTACATTTAATAAGCACGTTCAGGTCAAATTAGGTGTGTAGCAACATTTTGCATCACTGCACCTAATAACTGATATTCAGAGGTGTCTCATCCAATTTATAAGCAAAATGATGAGCTTCTATTTTTTTGGTTTTAAAGCACTACTTTCAATGGAGAAAAAATTCACAGAGCATGCTCACAGTGTTGTTCTGATATTTGACGGATCATCTTGTAGACTTCGTATTTTGTAAAAAGAATCTCGTGTGGACTGAGTTTTTCTTTATACGTAGGGAGAAATACCTGTTCTAAAAGTATCTCCAGTACTGATGATGCCTTCCTATCTTGGACATGTAGCTTTAGCATCAGACCTTGTGTGTTATTAAGTTCCATATGAAGCCACTGAGTTAAAATCTAAGGCTCTGTTAAAAGAGGCTAAATATAAGCATTAGCTAAACTACAAATGAACTCTGCAATTAACAATCGTCAGTACACTACTACAATATGAAAAGCTGCTTGTTGTGGTGAAGCTGACAATGTTCATGTAAATTGTAGATCTCGATTGTTGACAGACTGAACTTGGTATATCAACAGACTTATGTATGCCTCTAATTGCCTCTTTAAGTATTCTCCATATAAGTCAAAGGAGACAATGTCAGACATTTTGAATTTTCTCATGTTGCGAGATGCTTGGAAAATTAACAGATTATGAACTCTGGATTATATTATTTCTACTATATTTTTCACAGACACACTGCTGAACCAGTCTTGACAAGATGCAATACTTTCATTCAGTTTTATGCTGTATTGCACTAACTAATAAAGAATAGAAAAAACAGTTGCCAATAGATCATTATCTCCAAGGCCATTGGGCACATCATTAGCTAACTAGGATTAACTAATTTATACTTTATGGATTCAGTTCTGGAACTTAAGAGTTAAGTGAAACTAAACAGCTCTGCAATTATCCTTATTGGATTTGGTGAAGTTCACAAATTAACAACCCCTGCGAATGTTGTACGAGATAAGGTTGGCAAACAAGGAATACCTGTCAGTTCAATGGCAGTAGGCTGGCTGCTGGTCAGATTTGCTTGCGCAGATTGGCAGGAAGGAAGACTGAGAGTTGATGGTGACTTTGAGGAGCCGCATAAAGAGTCAAACCCCATCTCCCAGACCACAAACAGCAATGGACACAGATCATTAAAAAAACAGACCATTATATTTATATTATTCATCCAAATAATTACAACGGAGTAATTATTTGGATGAAGTATGGACAAAGAGTTTTTGGTCCTGGTGCAGGATGACCAGGTGTGTGGTTGCGTAGGTGGCAAAAGTCTCTGTCAAGTCACTGTCTACAGCAGGAATTTGATGGTTCACAGTGTAAGGGAGATAAACCTTAACATCTTTTTAAATTATGTAAAACTAAACATTCTTTGGTTAAAAATCTATATATTTTGATAAATCTTTTAATCCGGTCCTATTAACAAAATATTGGCAATAATGTTAATATTTGGGTTAGGGTTAGAACCTGGTATTTGTGAACTAAAGTTTGGCCTACATGTTTCTTAAAAAACAGAACATATTTTTCTTTGATCTGGAAACAAACCAGAGCCTCCAGAACTCAGTCTCCAAGGGCTTCAACTTCACACAGATGTGTGAAAGCCGACAGTGGACACAACTTTCAACCACTATTGGTCATACAGAGCCCCAGGACCCATGAGGTGATCAGGCAAATATAAGCCAAGTCCCCCTCTCTTCTCTCTGTTTCGACTCATCTCTTCTACTCAACTTCAATGGAGGAGAGGTGCAGTTTTCCAGCTTTCAAGCCAGGGAAACATCCTCCCTTTCCAAGCTATACCCAACTTTAAGTACGTCTGCCTGGAGCAGACTGCTGAATAACCTTCCAAAAGGCAGCGACGAGAGAGCCTGCATTAGAACTTCACTACTAAGAGCTGCATCGCACAGAAGAACCACGAAACAGGACACAAAAAATCAGCAAGGCGACTTCACTGGACTGCAAACGGCACATCAACCTTTTTCCCCCTTTTCACGGGTAACACAAATATGCTTAATAATTATACTAGGCTAAGCAAAGACGGTTTATGCTCTGCCGTGTGATGTTTAAAAGTTTGATTTGTGTTGTTGTGATATTTTGGTTATAAGTTGTTTGAAAGTTCATGTTAGTTATGTTATGCTCTTCACAGTCTCTTTGCTTGCAACTAGGCACTTTCTAACCTGGCACCAACACACACACACACATGCATATCTCCCACACATCTCTCTGACCCCCGCCGCGTGTCGTAAACATTCCAAATGGGGGTCAGTTTTTTTAGAGGGGCCAGCCACCGTTTTTAACGCACACTCACCCACCATCAGAGACACACTAGCATACTCACACACATTTATATAGTAAGTACGTCTTTAGTAATTTTTAGTTTTTATACTGTATTATCTTTAAAATAATTTTTTTCTTTCATGTTGTTTTGACGAATGTTGCATTAGTATGAATTTCGCGAACCTCTGCACTGTCAAGAACTCTATATCCTTCAACTTTGCTAACTATCTATATGTAATTTTGGTTTAATTGTTAATCAGAGTTCCAAATTTGTAGTTAGTACTTTTGACACTTAATCAATAAATAGGTCAGCGGTCGGCAACCTGCGGCTCCGGAGCCGCATGCGGCTCTTCAGCCCCTCTGCAGTGGCTCCTGTACAGTGCTGCGCATGTTGCACATATTTTTCACGAACGGTGAACTTAACGAATCAGTTCTTTCATATGATGAACGTGAGTGAACGTCACGTTCACGTTCATTTGTTAAATAATCATCGTATCAGGCCATCATGAAATACCAGGAGTGGGTGAATGTGTGTGTGTGTGCACGCCCCCAGATAGCCGACACACACATAGAGCCGGGGCTCCGCCCCCGCCCTGAGTCACTCACTCGCTCAGAGAGACTCAGTGAGATCGGAGCTCGTTCATGTGGAGCAGCCTCTCAGTGACTGACCGGCTGCTTCTCAACAGTGGAAACAGTGAAAACAAAGAGTTTCTCTGGTCTCAGCAGATCAGAGATCAGCGCCTAAGCTTCTTGATCAGAGCAGAAGCTGCAGGTGGTTTGTAAAGAGCTTCAGTTTCTGTGTCGGCCTCCAGTCTGACCTGCTCTCATGTTTTGTTTTAAAATTTCAGCAAATAAAAAATGCGTCACATCCTATTCCGTCCCGGCGCTCTTCCCTGCAGGTCGCTAATCTATAGTTCCAACCCCCGGCCTCTGTAAACTAATCATGGATAAATCCCAGAAAAGAAATGTCTGGGAGGAAAATAGAGTTTAATTCTGCGTGGACAGATTCATTTGCTTTCACTGCCACCGATGCTGTCTTACATGTATGCTTGATATGTGGCGAGGAATTAGCAAACAAGAAATGTAATGTTGAAAGATATTTCCAGAGCAAGCACACAGCATCTTCTGAAAAGTACCAAGCTGGAGATGAGCAAAAACAGCTGAGTTCTGTGTTTAATTTATTCCAAAGTAGGCCTACACATGTATTCTGTTCTCCAATTCATAAGAGTTTGGTGTTTTCCTTTTTTGTAACAGGTAAAAATAGCAGTTAAATGTCAACAGTTTTTTATATTGTCATTCTATTATTTAATAAATGCAACAAACTATAGTTTTTATATATATTGTATAACTATATATATATATATATAAAACTTTATAACCTGTGTTATCAAATATGTTGTGCGGCTCCAGACAGATTTAATTTGGGGGAAGAGGGGGCGAAATGGCTCTTTTGATTGTAAAGGTTGCCTACCCCTGAAATAGGCTATAAATAAAACACAAACAATTGTGATTTAAAATTGAATTTAAGTTATGACAAGCAATCTCAAATCCTGTCGAGGTACACATGGTACATTTATGTGTTTGGTAAATATTATAGACTACAACTGTGAAATCAACAGTGTTTTTCAGATAACATTAGCTTATTTGTAATTAATATCATATAGGTGGCTCAAAAAGTACATAAGTACATACGATATTGTTCAGTCATTTTGACTGTATCTTGATGAATACACCCACGGTAGAAAATCGAATGTTCCAACGGTGTTGTTTTGTGTTTTCCCCTCTGGGAGGTGTGGATATCTTCCCAGAAGCCATTTAAATATTTCCATAACAATGATGTAACAAAAGACATTCTCAGAGTCTCTGAAGCTTTTTTTTTCCCATATTCAATTTCAATAAATAATAGTTAATTTACTCTTCAAGGTAAACAGTTTTCTATAGGGGTCCTTATACTCATATTATTGTGCAAAGGGACTGTGACGCATACCAAATTTGCCCACGTACCAGACCGCAGCAGTAGTATTATTATGTGGATATTTCCTGACCTTAAAATCCCTTTGCCTGGATGTGCAGTGTATTTGTAAAAAGAGTGGAGAAAAGACAACGGGTGGGACATCATTCACTTAAGACTTTTGCTGGCATTTTGCAGAAAATGTATCTGAGTTTTAGGTCAGGATAGAAATAAATTGTAAATGGATTGTGGTTCCAATATGTAGCACTTTCCCAGTCTTATCACCCATTAAAAGTGCTTTCATGCATCAGTTCCGTATGCAGCATTTTTTCTATCCACCTTTCATAAACTGTCTGCACAGCTTTCAGGGGCGATTTTGGGGTTCAGTATTTTGCCAAATGACACTTCAGAATGTAGACTGGAGAAGCGGGGATTGGACGAATCACTTTGCTTTGTGGATGACCCTCTCTTTTCCCCCCGAGACACAGCACCCACATTGTCAGAACCCGGTTTCTTCTGTTTCTGGCCTAGCATCTCTTTGATGCCAGTCTAGTGGTTTCATCTACCAATGTTATACTGAAGAGAAACTGCAGGGAGTAGTGCCAAGAATTGCATCATGTGTTTATCCATATTAAATCAAGTCTTTATGACACTAGGCTGAGCAATCCCAAACCAACACTACACACACATCACACACCTCTGACTCTGCTGTTACGGTGGGAATGGTTGGATTACATTGCTTCATCAATCCACCGTCTCCGTTTCAATTTTCTTTTTTAGAAAAAAACTGAATTTAATATTTCGTTTGAAATATATTTCGGAGCACATGCTATTGTGCCACATTCTATGGTAGGATGATGTAGTGTTGGATTGATGTGGTCACATAAATGCCTGAGTCAAGATTTTGTAGTATTTATTACTATCATCATTGCACAAGTTAAATCCCTCAGCCTCTGGCAGCAGATTTCAGGCACTGTCTATTCAGATCATGCTATTCTACAGTATCCATACAATAAAGCTCCTCAAGAAGCCTCTTAACATTTGTTGAGCCTCTGTTGTCATGCATCACTGTAATTAGTGTATACCTTGCATGTTCTCTCTGGAGCTAAAGAGAGAACCAGCTGTTTTCGCCTGCCTCTTGAGCCCCTCTTCTGATTGGCTGACTGCACTTTGAGTGTCACGCGACCAAGCATATCACCGGTCTTATTCTGGCACATATGCTCTCTCTGTTAAACACGGCTGAAAGGTTTAAACAGGCACGCAGCGCCAAGGAAAGGTTCGGCGTCTAGTCTACTTTTTTCGCTCGCCACAAGCGTATCTCGCCAGGAAACCCACTGAAAAATGATAAATTACATATTTTATTTGATATAAATGATCAAATATGAATCCCATACTTTGTAGTCCCCTTCTGTTGTCCTGGAGTTTAAAATTTCCAAATTTCCCCAATCACATAACTAAAGCACAGACTGAGAGGGAAGGGGTGTGGCTATGAAGACCATCATCATTTACCCCCGAACCCCTACATTGAAAGGGTTACATACAACAACCAGCAGAGAAAGCAGAATCGCGGGCTGACCGGCGCGGAGACATGCGCATCCCGTGTCAACAGACTATTTTTCACCTGTCATCAACCCCATTGACCTACTGGCAACTCTTTAATGAATGCAGAATTGAATCCATTCAAAAAACATACCTTGCATCTGAACATAATCCCGGTAGCGAGCAGGATTCAAACACAACAATGCGCTGTTGCCTTGTAGTTGTATAGAGCTGTCTGGGAGACTGGGTAGAGTTGTGTGGTTAAATAGGGCCCCAAGTGTTTGAAATATTTCCAGGGGTATTTTAAAAATCACAGCCAGTCCTGACAATTATCAAATAACCTTTATTTCTCAACTCTTTACATAATTTGACCATCTGGAGTTCTTTTCGCTGTTGGCCTCGTATAGACAATTGTCGAGATTGAATTTGACAGTGATAGGCTCTTGGCAAACACTAATAGAGTCTTGCAGCAAGGGGATACAGCTTAAGCCTGCACTATTAATGGATGCTAACTACTATCAGCTCTGGGGCCTAGGTAAAGTGTTTAAGTTTGAATTTAGACAGACCAAATGACAGCAGTGCAATAGCATGAATTGCTTTTTATAGTGCATAGCTTGCATTTTTTGCCACATAACGAAATTTGTCAAGAGGGGTAAAGTTGTCCACTGATGAACCTTTTCCCAGACCCGACCCATACTAAAACAGCATGTCAGTTGTTTTCAGTAATTGTGTTAATTGCCAATTATGGGACTTGAAACCTAAACAGGGACCAATAAAGCAGACGCTGCATGGACTACACCTAATTTTAGTAATGAGCTGGTCCAGATGAATAGTTGATTGGGGGTCACAACTTCTAATTGGCTGCAATAATAATAAGAAGAAAAAGATAATAAGAATACTTCAGGAAACTCTCAGCTACAACTCAACTTCACCACAGTACAGACAAACATCCGATATCTTGCCAGCCCTTTTGGCGTGCTTCTCTTGCCTTCCAGTCATTGTAGAATTGAAAAATTTCTCTTAGCAAAGCGCTAGTTTGCTCAACTAAACTTTACCAGTATTGTCTGTGGACAAACCCAAGCATTTTTCATTTTATATCTGACACCATACATTTTCTAGAAAGAAGATATTAATTATCAAAATGAAATCCCTGTCCTGGCCACAAAAACTGATACAGCCTTTTTGAACATAACCTAATCAGTTTGAAATTGATTGTGCCTGTAAGAGTCATGCAAGGAGGTAGAGGATTAATATTGTACATTATGTTCATATTCTTTAATTTTTTTTATTCGGGTTAGGGTTTAATGACCATGGAACATTAAATCTTTATTGTAATTTTATCTCATTGGGTTAAATTTCCCTCGGTTCAAGAAAGTTTCTATTTAAAAGTGTCTGTCTATATTTTTTAAATGTATTTATCGTTAGCGTTGAAGACCCACAAATTTCACTGTGGCCAGTCATGGCCAGACATTGCTGCCAATGTAAAAAGATGGGGTTTAACAGCACACACATGATGTGCAGAGACTATTATAACAGGGGGAAACCCCAGTTCACAGAGGTTTGTTTAAATGTATCAAATCCCTACTTTTCCGTATGAAAACCATATGACTGCCTGTAAAGGAAAAGGAGTGTCTCCACTGTCCTATCAACATAAGCTTGTTGGCGCCTGAGATTAAAGGTTCAATTGAAAACAGCTCTTGACAACTGCGATAAAACATGTATAGGATGCACTAACTTCAGTTTTAGGGTTAGTTAAGGTTCTTTTTTATTGGGATGATTTAGGTGTCAGTAGTCCTGACTGTGAGCGTCACGTCTCGTGTTGTACTGAGCACAATGAGCGAGCCGAGAGGAGGAGGAAATAGAAACTCCAGCTCGGTACAAACCACCTGCAGCTTCTGCTCTGATCATGAAGCAGCTGATCTCTGAGCAGATGTTACCAGAGAAACTCTGTTTTCACTGTTTCCACAGTTCTACAAAGTCACTGAGCGGCTGTTTCATGGTGAAGAGCTCAGATCCCAGTCACTGCCCATGTCTCTGAGCAAGTGTGTGGCGGAGCGCAGAGGCCTGTGTGTGTGTAGCTCAGTTGAACAATCCTGCTCGAGCCTGAGGTTAGGCCCGCCTTTCTCATTAGCATAAGGACAGTGAAAATGAAATCACGGAATAAATAAAAGTTGGAATAAATGTGTAAATAAATAAATGTGGAAATAAGTTTAAGACATTGATTCATTTAATTCTTCATTTAATTCCACATTCATTTATTTATTTACACATTTATTTTTTGCGTTTTGCGTTTGTACCGAGCTGGAGTTTCTGTTTCCTCCTCTCGGCTCGCTCATTGTGCTCAGTACAACACGAGACGTGACACTCACAGTCAGGACTACTGACACCTAAATCATCCCAATAAAAAAATAACCCTAACTAACCCTCTGAACTTGATCTAGTTCAAGTGTGGTCAACACTGCAAACAGCTATTGGACACCAGCATTGAGAGGCAGAAGTAGTAGGGCTGGATCATTACACTCCTGTGTCCTGAAAAAGGTTACGGGCCATCAGGACTAAAACCTTGCGTCACCTGAACAGTTTTTTCCCCATGGCAGTGGGGATCACAAACAAGCCCCGTGCATCACACTGACTCCGCATCACACTGACTCTGATGACCCCCCCCCCCCCCCCCCATGCACATAATTTAAAACTCTATATTACTGGTGCTATTACCAATCTCTGCACCTTAAAACTGCACGTAACTCTTTAACTGTATATATATTGTTGTTTTTTTATATTGTTATTAGGGATGAGCGAGTACAGCATTATCTGTATCCGTATCCGTACTTGGAGTGGGCGGGGCCTAACCCGGACGTGGGTGTGATTTAACCCGGGAGTGTGTGTGTGTGTGTGTGTGTGTGAGTGTGTGTTTGAGTGAGTAAGAGAGAGACATAGAGAGAGAGGGGGAGTGTGTGTGTGTGTGTTTAGCTTAATTTGTAATATTTTTTATACCACTACTACCTAGAATGTGTCAGACACTCAGTGCGTGAAGTAAAATAAAACTGGTTAGAGCCAACTGTCGACGGTTTAAAAAAAAAAAAAAAAAACTCCAACGACTGGCAGAGAGAGAGAGAGAGAGAGAGAGAGAGAGAAAGAGAGAGAGAGAGAGAGAGAGAGAGAGAGAGAGAGAGAGAGAGTAGCCAGACGCTAGAGAGTAAACAGACACTTAATGCGTGAAGTAAAAAAAAAAAAAACTGTTTAAAAAAAAAATCTCCGACAGGCAGAGACGCAACGCGAGTCGCTTTCTACCAGCACAACGTCTGAACGAACCCACGTTTAACAGAACTCTACTGGTTAATAAGTAAGTACAAACTGAAATATACATTTGCAATAAAAATAATTCTGATTCTGATTAGTTTTAGCCAGCAACTTCAGTTTAGATGCGATGTTGCCGGCTCTGGCCCCTGGGATACAATTTACTATGGTCGCTGGTGTCGCTAACCTGACGTTTCTCACAAACTAGTCGCCAATAATCAGAGTTTGTTTATCAGCGGGTGCAGGGCCGGCCCTAGCACATTTTGTGCTCTAGGCAAGCTTCACTCCTGGCGCCCCCCCCCACACGAAAACTTATTACAAAAATATTTCTTTCTTCGTCGAAGTTGCTTGGACACACACACTCTAACCATAAGCCTTAATGTGCTAGCATGTTCTGACAACACCAAGGAGGTTCGTACCTCAATTTTTGTCTCATTTTAACCTAATGTTAGATCAATTTTTTTTAAATTAATCTAATAAAGTATATCTGTAGAATACAGCATGAATGCAGCAGCAGCAACGACACGGAGCATTCAGTTCCTCATCAGACTGCATCTGACAGTACAGGGTGCAACTGGTCCCGTGCCAAACGTTCCACATGAGTGCTGCTGTCATTTACTGATTTCTCTAATGAAACTACTTAAATTACTGTCAGAGTAATTAAATACAATATTTTTGGCCATACCACATAAAGAAGGGGGCGCCAAAAACTCTGCCTTTTTTATTTTATTTTATTTTTTGCTCTGCGCAGTTTTTGGCGCCCCCCTCTGAATGGCGCCCTAGGCAACCGCCTATGTCGCCTGTAGGAAAGGCCGGACCTGAGCGGGTGCCTCGCTGAGTGGAGCGAATCTATTTGAAACCGTGAGCTGGTGGCTTTAATCGTGGGCTTTTTAAGACTAGCACTATGCCCCCTCCGGGTCGTCACCCAGCTGCCCTGGGCTCCTGGCTGCACGGGACAAGTAGAGGGACTGCTAGTTGAGGCTAAGCTATGTGCTAAACTAGGTGGCTCCGCGGCTAGCTGGAGACGGCTAACTACAGCTAGCGGAGGTTCTAAGCTGCGGAGCTGAGCTTCTAAGTCGCTAAGCCTCGCCTCCATCTCTACCAACACAGTACATTTAATACATGTACCACTACTGTTAACGGAGGCTGAGGAGTAGGTAAACATTAGACACTCGGAGCAAGAAAGAGCAGTGGAGCAACAGGGAGAGAGAGAAGACATCGCTGCTGTATATAGCTACGAGGGTGAGCTCAAACAGAACACATAATCACTATGCACCAGAGAGTAGGGGTTGGTATGTGTGGGTGTTTAACTTAGAGCGGTAATTCTAGCCGTAGTAATACTGAGTTACAGCTGTGATTAGCAGAGGAGCTAATACATAGAGCGACCACCACCATTGGCAAGAAAACAGAAAATGACGCAGCATGCTTACCGCAATGACGTGACACCGTTTATATCTCTTTCAGTAGAAGGAGATATGAACGGTGATGCTTTCACTATCTTATATACATTCTCAAGTGCATATGAAAGACTTTGTATAAGCTTGGCTTAGGTAGACAAGGTGAAAAAATAACAGTGACTGGGAAATGGAAATTCAGCATTGATGATAAAATAATGTTTTCACATTCACTCCCAAACACAATACTTTTATGATTCCAACATTTTGCCCCCCCCCCCCATCAAAATACCAACCCCAATGGAACCAGTGGCGCCTTCCAATTTACAAATCTACGAAGCTTAAGAGCAAACTTAACAACATTATTTCCTTAGCTTTACATTCTAACAGTACATTTAACTCAGATTAGCAATTATTTATTTAACTTTGGCCATGTTACCATTCTACTTTGATACTCTAAGGGTTCTTTCAGAAATATTTCTCTATTCCCCTCCCTCAAGCAGGTCAGTTCTACTCATCTCTTGCACTTTACATGTTATATATTCTGCTCCTCCTCTTGACCTTCCTCCTTCACCCATTCCTCCTCCTCTGCTTTTTCCACCCACATTATCCTCCATCCATTCCTCTTCATCTCACTCCATGGCACTCTCATCCTTCCTCACCTCCTGTCCCTTGACAACGGTGTCAGATTTTCCTGTGGCAATGAATTTTGCATGATTTGTTCATTTATGCAGGAAGAAGACTCACTTTCCTCCTCTCTTGTCTCTCTCTCTCTCTCTTCCCCACACACACAAAGTCCCACTGAGAGCACTGTGGTCATGTCTCACCAACTCTTCCCCTCATTAAAGTTCTATGTTAAATGAATGTTTCAGGGAGATCTTTTTACTTACAGCAAGAGTGTTGTAAAGGACATTACTTGCATGTGAACATATCTGTAGGCTATATTAATATATATGGCTACTTTATGCCACTTCCTAAAAACTCACTGTATGTGTTGAATAACAGGTGGAAGAGAAAGATGGAAAATCAGGGATAATAGAGAAAGGGGTTCAACACAGAGAACACTATGGTAAATACATATTGGATGATGGGTGATGACATCCTGAAAAATCAGTTCAGCATTTTTTCCTTGGCTCTACACATGTACTTCCTTTTTCCCCAGGGAGCAGTGTCTGTAGAAATCCTGGTCAAATTGGACATTGCTACACTGCAAAATTATGCCCTGTGCCAATTTGATCTAGTTCCAGACCAGACTCACCAACATTGATACCGACTACATTAATTTGTATTATTAAAAAGGACTACATTGCCCTTACAACCAATGTACTTGCTATGGGCTAGAACAGCGGTCACTAACCTTTTTTGCGCTACGGACCGGTTGGATGTCAGACAATATTTTCACGAACAGGCCTTTAAAAAGGTATGGGTACGGAGCCTAGCTACGGAGGCCCTCTGGTATGGCTTCTGGTGACATCGGTCGATTTTTTTAAAAATTTCATTTAAATTAATGAAGGGTTAATACGTGACGTCAAATTAATTATTGCATGGTATGTTACCAGCAGGAAGGCGACGGACGGATACCAGAACTCCGTCATTTCTGTGTGCCTAAGGCCCGGTACTGGTCCACTGCTCGGGGGTTGGGGACCATTGGGCTAGAACACAGCAAAGAGGTGGAGAGTTTTCATGAGTCAAGAATGTGATTTAATGTTAATAGAAGTGGCACAATGGTCAAAGGGAGACTGAGAACCATTTGAATAATAATTAAGACCTTAAAGTCAGGCTTGTCATGTTATTTTTAAAATATGTTGAGTTGATGGATGGATTGATGGTCCAATTGAGAGTCACATGACAACAGATATAATATGATTACTGATAAAATATGTTGAGTTGATGGATGGATTGATGGTGCAATTAAGTCACATGACAGCAGATATAACATGGTTACTGATCTTATGCATTTAAGTCACAAGAATACCCTCTGATATTGAATATTTTTCAAAGTGTAGCATTGAGCAACCCATCTTCAACGTCTTTGTGTGAAGCAAACCATTGTCAGAATAATGTAAATATCTTTATCAGCAGCAATCATTCAATTTTAAAATATTATTTCCATCTGAATTTTCTTTAAATTAATTTGCCTGATAATTGAAAGTTGTTAAGCTTACTCAAGGTCACAAATCTCAAGTCAAAATAATCAAATATGCTTGGATAATTTTAGATATTTAATTCAAAATATCAAATTACGATCTGAACATACAGGACAACAAGGAAAAATAAAATAATTTTTTAATTAATCCCAACACAATCCACATTTATTGGTAAAGGAGTGGCTCAACCCTGTTAATACATTTTCTGAGCATTATAAACCCTGATTACCGACTTATTTTTACTATCAGTATTTAAAAAAAATTGAAAATTGATTTGGTCCAGTAATCCCTATAAACCTGTATGATTGCAATATTTTATCCCATTCATGTGTGCAGGTAATAATCTGGTCAGATTATCAACCCGAATTATCAAACTCCACAGATGGTTTTAGACAACCAGGTCCCCTTCAGACTGAGGGCTTGACTTCTCGCCACCTGCTTGTAAAACATGTTAGATTAAGCCATTAAAAAAGGTATGTACAATAACCATGGTCAGCTGGTTAAAGTCAAGATTAAGGATACAAATAGTACTGTTAGACATCGTTTTGAGTTAATAACTCATGATGTGACATGGAAAATTAGTTACATCTAATGTGAAGATTTACAAAGTCCAGTCAAAAGGAATTCAATTTGAGTGGAGTTCATGTAATGTTGGTGTAACATGTAGCCAATTACAGCACACACTCAAACAGCTGTGTAATACAGAGCACCGAGGACATAGTTCAGGTCTTTGTGGTGCTGGGGGAAGGAGTAAAATGCCCCTTCCCACAACATTTCTTACATTAAAGAAGATTATAAAGAATTTGTGGTTAATCTTGAGATTCATATTTGGTATAGTACTATATAGTTAAACACATTAACTCTACTAAAGGAGAGGGTACTTTTTGTATTTTAAGGTCGATTGGAGTGTGTGTACTTCTGTCAATGATTACAAAAAACAGTCAGATTATAATGGACCATTTATTTAGTTTTGATTATATAAATAAATCTAT